>NW_024467336.1:24188-41824 GCF_000600275.1 Aspergillus ruber CBS 135680 | reverse complement strand
AGCACGTATGCTGGGTTGTTGGTTAAGTGCGGACGAGTCAGAAACTAGAAGGTAACCAATGCTTGATTAACTAGATTGATTGCGAAGAACTAAACTAGGTGCATGAATGAGTGTCCTTATATATCCTGCCCAGTATACTCCCCCATCTACCCCTTAGGGAGTATATCCTGAGTCGATCCAATCAAGTTATGCCTGGGTGTATACTCCTTCGGCTACTCCTTCTGGGGTATATCAGGAGTAGGTGATCACGTGACATGCCTGTTGGTTATCAACTTGATCCCTGCCTTTCCTGCGCTTTGCCTTTTGCTGCCATCCAATGATTCTGCCTTGACTCCCCGCATAGTCACGTGAGGCTGATGTGGCTGTCGGAAATGTGGCTTAGTCAGGGTTGAAAGTACGTATCAAGCGTATATGGTTGAGGTCTCTAATTCTTGCAAAAGTGTGCTAGCTAGGATCCTATATACGACCGTAAATACCTTATAGAGTATACTAAGCGATTGTGCGGTTTCAAAAGCAGTAATAGAAGAGTAAATACGCTGCTTTGCGCCATATGATATCAGCAAGGCATCAATCAGGCATCAGTTGGTATTGTTCGGTAAGGAACCTCTATATTCCGACAGTGGCTAGGTCTGTAACAACTGGTACATGGGAATTCGGACAGATGCTTGTCTTTGGAATCTACATATTAATGGTACTCTCATACCCAAACACGAAGTCGATTCAAGTGTGCTTACCGCCTGTTGTAGGCAAATGGTTCCGCTATTGCCACTCTCAAGCACGTACCAGCTCTCCAGGGGAGGAAGTTACATTCCAGAAAATGAAACAGCTTCAAGAGGGAAAGAACAAATCTGGCGATTGGGAAGAGGTCTCTTTTCCGACCCCACCTCATTCCGACTTGGATTATGTCTACACAGTCGATCTGGATACCGCATTCATAACGGTCTCTACATGGACAAAAACCGATGGGATCATACCATCAATTTTCCGGGCCAAACTCGCGGACGTTCACGAAGCGTCGGATCTATCACTTGACTCTCTATTGCAGAAAGCAAGTAGGCCTCTAGAGGGATATCTGAATCTGACATTTGAAAAGCATACCGAGTCTATCGTTTCTGAGATCTAAAAATTGACATCGGTACACCAACGCCGCTGAACGAGCCCCAATTTCGGCTTTTTACGGACTTTATTTTTCAATGGAGGTTCTATATTAATGACCACACATTATGGCAGTATACTTCAACACTGCTCAATACATTTGTTATTGCCATTCTACGTCTCGCTGCATGGGATCTTGGAATAACGCACGAGGGCTTCGATAGTCGGATTGAGCTACCAATCAATTTTAGATCGGTTCCAGGCTGGAAGAGACCAGAAACAGATATATTTTGGCTTCATGGCTTCCTTGTCGTATGTGATACACTGAACGCTCACTCATCAGTGACTGCGACAATCCTGCGGGCTAAGGCCTTCCTCAACGATTACGGCATAATGCGGAAAAAATTTCGATTAATTCTTATTTCATTGCGTCATGTCGAATTGTTGAACTTTCACCAAAATTCGTGATGAGATCTGAGGTGCTCCCATTGGTTATCAATAATTCAGCAGAGCAATGTTCACCTGGTTTCCGTGCACTTACACATGTTTTGTCTTCCTCCTGTTGGAAGGGGCCACTTGCTCACAGGGAAAGGTGGGGCGTGAATATTATTCCGGAAATATTTGATATGATGCTCAAGGTACTGAGGCCTCGAGATATCTTGTCCTTTTGCCAATCTTCTCTGGCGGTTGAACGGTGGTATTACTCTTCAGTAACTCAATTTGGTGATTACAGAGTGCAGCATTTCGACTCGTCTGTTCCATATTGCGGTTACTTGGATAGAATGGAATCTGCTGTTTGTTGTTCTCATGTTATGCCTGGAAACATGTAAAATGCGTTGGTTTGGTTTGCACCCCACCTGGTCGTCGGTACATATGTCGCGATTGCCATGAGAACAAGGATTGTCCAAGTCTTGTCCCTGATGATTAAATGAAACTAGTCGACGGAAAAGAAGAGGCCCAGGGTGCCGTATCAGAGTTGCAGGCCATCCCAAAATCCTTGGATTGCGTCTTTCTTTGCCTACACATCTCCGACTAGAACGCCAGTTTCTAGAAATCTTGATCTCACACCACCGTTATTAATTAACTATGTATAGCAACATCTGTAAAACTTGGTGGAATTGTTAATATCAAGAGAATTCAGACGAAACAACTGCAAAAACAATAGAACAGATGTTGCTCCCAGTAATTTCAACAGGTGCAATCGTGCCTGTGAGGCAGTGCGAGCCAGTAACGAGGAGTAATTGCAGAAGGAGCATAATATATATTAGCCCATAGCCAAAACAACCCATCAGCAAACCTCCGGCATCGGCATAATTAGAGACACATGGATAGGCAAGCTTCACCTGGCCAATGACATAACTGGTGTATATGGCAATAAGGCCCACGCCGACAGTGCAAGTAATTCCAGCTATCATTCCGAGTGTGGCAAAGGCCGAAGGAATTGAAGGCTGCCTAGTGCAACCGCCTCGACGATAAGCACTATGGTGAGTCGTTTCCAGCCAAGGCGGTTGAACCTTTCCAATACCATGTCCATATATTTGGCGATCCTCTGCAGCCATATCATCGACAATGACCAGGTCACAATGCTGTGCCTCGGCCGCATTTTCATCGTCTATCTTTTTCAGGCCATTGATATTGGGTTGTTCTGATTTCATGGATTGGTCGGTATGGATGTCTCTCCGGAAAATTTTCGAGTGATGCATATTAAATTATTTGTGTTGGGCGTCGGTGGTTGTGGTTTTATCGTCTTGCGAGTGTTCGTGGTTATGGATGATGGTCTTTGTCGTGAACTTGCGGGGCTAGCTGGCGGTTTATATTAGATGGAGGAGAGGGGGTCAAACATATCAAAACAGTAGCCCGTTAACTGGCCTGTGCTACTAGAGGAGAATTCATAGTTTTCGGAAACGGGTATTGATTCATAGTCCCTCTTTCCTCGTATACCTATAGGGCTACTGGGAATGGCCGGATATTGCCGAAAACTCACCACTGGCACTTGCTAATAGGAGAGTTTTTGCTAGTGTATGTATACTTCAGACGTTACATTCATAAGTTGAATTATCTATTCCCCCTCATTGCATTTACGTATTCCGTGGCGAATTAATTTGGCACAGATGGGCTATGTGAATGTCATCCTGCAGCTACCCAAAGCTCGGTCTAACGGAGTCTCAACAACTTCAGTCATGAAAAAGAGTTATAACGGGGTATTTTTTGAAAACACCCAATCACTGGATTGGGATGCGTATGTCATTCAGCGGGGCTTCTAAAAAAGCCTCAGTGGAGTTACCTATGTCGAGAGAAGCCTTAATCCTTTATGCTTTTTCCAGTTGTTTCTCGCAGCTCAGCTGCCGGTGGCTGCGAGTCTGGCTTTTGTTCGTCCTATGGTCATGAATATCCACATGTGTGGAACAAGTATTCTATGATATGTTTGCATTCTTTTTTAATTGAACGTGTAGAACTATAGCAACTTATACCAATACTAGGCTAGGCCCATAACCGGCTTTGAAGTAATAGCCATGGAAATGGACATTCTTAGATCTCCGGGTTGAAATCTTCGGCATTTCAATTAGGTATACCAGAACAGCGATTAATATTCCCAGGTAAAATGGCTAAGTTATCGCATATGCACGGAATATTATTTTATATTTAGATGCATACAATATTTGGTACAATCAGACAGATTCTGCCATATAGAGTATCACATGTAGAACAGCAAATCGTTTACTGTTAGTATGTCCTGATAAGGAAGCAGTGATCGAAACAACCGTAACAACAAAAAACAAGGGGAAAGAAGCAACTAATTCAGGCGTGCTTAGTGAGAGATGCCAATAGCCTGACATTTTAGAGTTTTGGGCTAGGTTCAACAGTCAAAGTGCCGGTTTTGGCAACTATATACTCTTCGATAGCAACATCTTTTCCTGCTTCCTTTCCATATCCAGAAGCCTTGATACCGCCAAAGGGCGACTCTGCAGCAGACGAGTTTCCTACGCGCTGGATCAACAAGTGTACGTTTTATGGGATAGAAGGGGCTTGTAGGTTCTTACCAGTGTTCATTCCAATCATGCCAGCCTCAAGACTCTCAAGCAACCGCCAGGTGCGGCTGGCGTCCTTTGTGAAAAAATAAGATGCCAGGCCCATGTTCGTATTGTTTGCCATCTCAACTGCTTGATTTTCAGAGTCAAACCTGTACACGCCCAGAAGAGGACCGAATATCTCCTCTCGAGTGGTTAACATTGAGGAGGTCATCCCGGAGATAACAGTTGGCTGGAAGAAATTCCCATTAAGAGGCTCAACTCGTCCACCACCGTAGACAACCTTTCCACCTTTCGAAACAGCATCGGCTATGTGTTTCTCCATCTTCTCGATGCCACGGACCGTTGTCAACGCCCCCATGGTAGTTTCTGGGCTAGAACCGTGTCCCACTCGAATTTGCTTGGTTGCTTCCACAATCATTAACAGGAACTTTTCATACACGCTACTCTGTACGTATGCACGGTTCGCATGGGTGCAGGCCTGACCTGCGGTGCGCCATTTTAGGACCATTAAGGCAGCCAGAGCTTGGTCGAGATCAGCATCGTCGAAAACCAAGAATGGACAGTTCCCTCCCAGCTCGAGAGTGACCTTCTTTAAACCAACACTGCAGTGCCTCGCAATGAGCTCACCAACTGCAGTGCTGCCGGTGAAGGTTACCTTGCGAACAAGGGGATGCTTGCACAGGGCCTCGCTAACGGTGGGCGTGTTCGCGTTATCTGTTGTCAAAATATTCAAAACACCTGGCGCAAAGCCTGCACGGAGAGCCAGATCCGCGAGCGCCAAGATACTCAAAGGTGTCTCCGGTGACGGCTTAATGATAATGGTGCAGCCAGCAGCCAGTGCTGCTGCAGCCTTCCGGATCGTCATGGCGATGGGGAAATTCCAGGGCACAAGAGCAACACTGACGCCGATGGGCTGTTTAATGACAAAGGTCCGACGGCTGGAAATGGAAGGTTGAGCAATGGAGCCACGTACACGTTCGGCTTCACCGGCAAACCACCAGGCAAAGCCCAACGCGTAATCAACCTCGCCCAACGCTTCAGCCATTGGCTTGCCAGTTTCATAGACAACAAGCATAGCAATGTCTTTTTTGGCATTCGAAACCAGACGGTGCCATTCGAGGAGCATCTTGGAACGCTCTCGGGGGTTCGTCTTGCGGTATTCAAGGAAGGCATTCTGCGAAGACGTGACAAACTCGTCGACATCTGCGACCGCATTTGTAGGGCAAAAGGCAAACGTTTGGCCTGATCCAGGATCTAGGGTGACAAGTCAGGGAGCAATTCTTCAATTAAAAAATGCAAATAGGGAACGCGACCTTCGATGCCGAACCGACGGCCTCCTCGCGCTTGGACGTATTGGCCATTCAGTAGTGAGGCTTCATGGAAGAGGGTGTTGTCTTCCAGCTGAGATGCATATCAATTAGGCCACGAAACTAGACAATAGAAAGAGACCGTAGGGGAAAACAAACCATGAAAAGAGTAGTCGCAGACATAGTTTCGGTAGAATATAGTGTCTTTTCCTGTTCGGCAAATGTTGAGCCAGCAGGTTTAGGAAATGAAGGCACCTCGTCCGTTCAAGAGTCTCTTTATGTGACGACTGCCATAGCCTGGTCCCTATGATACGGTATCAAGCCATGACGCATCCTTCCCATATTTACCGCCAACAATACCGGACTATAACGGCGCTAGTTTACAACAGGAATGCATCCAAGACCTTGCCCTTGGTGGTGAAGATCACCGTCTGGCAAGCTAAATTTTCAGCTAATTATGAAATCTGTAGCCGGATGAATGGAAGTCTACCATTTACGCACAGCTTCCAAGAAATTCAAGATGGTCACGCCTCCTGTAGCCATAGGGCATACCAATCTGGAAGAGACTGCGTTGCAGATGGAATGGACCGGCATATATGGACCCCGTCTATTCTTATACCTTAGCGAATATGGCGCATTCGGCAAGTGGACCCTACCGGCTATTCTTATATCTTAGCGGATATCGCGCATCCACCGCGGAACCCTTGCGGAGTGGCTCGCGGTGCACAGATGACAAACTCTCCACCAAGATCCTCGGATCATTGCAAGTGCTTAAGCGGTTGATCACACAGGCGGCCCCGAACAGAGAAGTTGGGGTGAAGTACAGTGGTCCACTCGGTACTTCCTACCCTTCAGGTCAAACTCAATGGGTTAGTTATGTTCTCGTCTAAAATTCCAGCTCAGTGCTTGAATGCCGGCGTTGTCGCTGCATCCGCCCCGCGTAATCTTTACCTTTGCGGTTGTGGATAGATTATGCTGCCACTATCTTGCCATCGTCTGCTTGAGTATATAAGGGTCTATTTCTCGGTCTACTTAAGTATTTTGTTTGCTCTTCTTTTACTGACTCGTTGTTCTATTCAAAGCAGAATTCGCATATCAACCCTACCATGTCATCCTTTACCCATCCTTTCAACCCGCTCACACCGAGTGAGATCTCCAAGGTACGCCCTCCCAGGCCGCCATCGTATCTCTCAAGCTTACCGGATTTCAGGCCGCAGCTTTGGTTTGCCCACTATTCGCCGGTCAAAGCCCCAGCTTTCGGGTCATCACCCTGAGAGAACCACCGAAACATGAAATGATTCCATTCCTCGCGAGCGAGCATCGCGGAGAACCCGCGGCGGCTCGCCCTGCTCGTGTCGCTCGGGTGCAGGTCACAGTTCCCGGTGATTCTGGACCGGGAAAATTCTTTGAATTATTAGTTGATCTGGATCAGAGGGCTGTTGTCAGGAGAGAGCACCTTGCGGGCAAACACCCGTATATTGACTCCTCTTACATGAAGGCCGTCGAGAAAGCTTGTCTCGGCGACCAGCGTATCCAGGCTGAGATCAACAAGCTTGAATTGCCACCCAGTGCTTCCGTCATCGTTGAGCCGTGGGCATATGCCACGGATGGTTTGAATGATATGTCGCAGCGAACGACTATGGTAAGGATCTGTTTTTGTTTCAAGCGCTTCAACACATTTTGCTAATTGAGCTATGCAGTGTTGGTTTTACATGCGACTGGTGAGCAATGAGGACGCCAACTATTATGCCTATCCGCTAGACCTGTGCGCCGAGGTGTCGGAGCAGCTTCAAGTCACCAAAATCTATCATTTGCCGTCTACAAAGGATGAGCGCATTCACGAAGATGCAAAGCCGTTTGATCGCCGTAAAATCCAGTCCATGGATGCTAGCGAGTATCACCCCAATTTGCGGCCCCCTCGGCGAACGACAGTCAAGCCATATCAGGTTGTGCAGCCCGAGGGACCGTCATTTAAAACACGGGGCAACTTCTTGCAATGGGAAAAGTGGAGCATGCATATTGGTTTCAATTACAGAGAGGGTTTGACGCTCCATGATGTATGCTATGATGGCCGCAGTCTTTTCTACCGCCTGTCCCTGGCCGAGATGTTTGTTCCCTATGGTGATCCCCGTGCGCCTTTTCCCCGTAAGGCGGCGTTTGATCTGGGCAATGACGGCGCCGGTATTAATGCGAACAACTTGCGTCTTGGTTGCGACTGCCTGGGCCTGATCAGATATTTTGATGGATGGCACACCACTTCGTCTGGAGAGCCATTGAAGATGCCGAATGTTGTTTGCTGCCACGAACAAGATGATGGGATTTTATGGAAGCACACTAACTTCCGTACGAATAATGCTGTCGTCACTCGGTCCCGCATTTTGGTCCTACAGACCATTATCACTGTAAGTAACTACGAGTACATCTTCAATTTCCAATTCGGACAAGATGCCTCGATTCATTATGAGGTTCGCGCCACGGGTATCCTATCCACGGCTCTAATCAATATCGGCGACCGCGTGCCATGGGGTACTGTTGTCGCCCCCGGCGTTGTTGCACCTTACCATCAGCACTTATTTAATCTCCGTATTGATCCTGCTGTTGATGGCCACTCCAACTCTCTCCAAGTAGAGGAATCGAACCCGATGCCGGTAAATGATCCCATGGTCCACAATCCCTTCGGAGTTGGATACACTACCAGCTCCCAGATCATCGGTAAAG
This sequence comes from Aspergillus ruber CBS 135680, assembly GCF_000600275.1. NCBI lineage: Eukaryota > Fungi > Ascomycota > Eurotiomycetes > Eurotiales > Aspergillaceae > Aspergillus > Aspergillus ruber. The sequence goes on along the minus strand of NW_024467336.1, from coordinate 33,672 downwards.
AGGGCGGCCTGGATCTCGACTTTACCAAGAACCGCAGTTTCAAGATCATCAACGAGAATGTGATTAACCCAATTACCGGTACCCCGGTGGGCTTCAAACTATTACCGTCCTACAGCCAGATGCTTCTCTCGCATCCGCAATCCTACCATGCACGAAGATCTGAGTTTGGCGAGCATGCTGTATGGATCACTCGTTATCAGGATGATGAGCTCTTTCCTGCTGGCAGGCACACCATGCAGTCAACTGGTGGCGACGGCATTGCCTCGGCCATCAAGGCGCGCCAACACGATGCTAGCAAAGCATCAGTTCGCAACGAAGATATTGTAATCTGGCACACTTTCGGCTCCACACACAATCCTCGGATTGAAGATTGGCCTGTGATGCCGTCAGAGAAAATGACAGTTGGGCTAAAGCCTGCCAACTTCTTCACTGGGAATCCTGGTCTCGACGTTCCCGTATCCACTCAAGAGAAAAATAAGAGTGTTCTGGTTGAGAATGATGCCCAGTCCGGCTCTGTATGCTGCAGGCTGTAACTCTTCATTTATTATCATTATTTGTCGTGTTTTGAGCGTCTTACGATTGATTGTCATTCCGTGAAACTACTTTTGTAGTCCAATATCCATCATATAAATATGATAAATCATGCCTTATTACAAACCTTCTGCACCAAATTTTATTATGTCAATCCCTACCCTATAAGTCTCATAATCAAACAGTGTGAAGCTTCACTGAACTTGCGTAGAAGAGCAAAGGCTGATACCCAAGGCATTGCATGCAGTATCCTTTGTCATAACCACGTCTCACCAATACAAATGGGATCCTATTGGCATTGACGAACCAAGTTTCAGCCATCTGTCCGACACGCTTTCAGGATAGAGTAGTTGATAACAGGTGGCTATTCGAGCAGGTAACGAATTCTCTCCACCCCAATTTAACCATTGAAACTACTTGTCGGACTTACTGTATCCCGGTATTATTTGTGAAGTCTGCATTTAACAATCTCGTCTGGACACAGTGACCCACTCCCCATCGTTTAATCTTAACCTTTGAGGATGAGTGTCTGTGAAGGTGGGTCTCAAACTAAATTTCGTTGAGACGCGGGCTTACTATGGTCTGCAACAATTTCCTTTTGGACCTAGAACGAAAAGCCCACGCCCTGGCAAACATTGGCTGAAGTGGTTGCTTAGACTTGGCCATGTTTATGAGGGGCGCTGTATTCGTCCAAGTTGCGTTTCTAACAAGCGTTGGTCAGAATGTGTGAATATGTGGGGTTCACAATCCAATATTACCAATCTGTCAGAGAGCGTGTGCTGAGAATAGGAGAAAGAAATGGTCTTCCCTAATATTGCTCACCTACCCCTCCTTCCTCCGGAGCCACATTTGATAAACTTTTTGGCGTCGGCTTGTATATAAATTGCGAACTTTCCATAATTCGATTGCCATCCCAGTGGATTCCTGTGACTTTTTTCTTATTTTATCTGATTCCAGTTATCGAAGAGCAGAAAGGAACTCTTAATATCTTGAACATGACATGGAAGGAAGTTTCCAAGGCCGCTCAGGCTGAGCTGTTACAGTCCATTCCAGTGAAATGGCAGCTCGACGCTGACGCCTACAAAGACTTAACTGACGTTTCTCGTGTACCTCGTGAATGTGGCCTGTTGACTAAAAAGCAGCTGCAAATTACAGAGCTTAATGTCACTGAGCTGGCCGACGGAATCGCTTCCCGGAGACTGAAAGCTGTGGAAGTTGTCGAGGCCTTTGCTGGCCGCGCTGCCATTGCCCATCAACTAGTAAGCTTCATTGTTATCTCCCTGTAAATCATGTGTTAACTGACGTTTCAGGTCAACTGCCTGACTGAGTGGTTTTTGGAGGAGGCTCTGGGACAAGCCAAAGCCTTGGATGGCATTCTCGATGCGGGTGGTCAACCAGTCGGTACATTACATGGTATTCCTGTGGCTCTCAAGGTAGGAGCTACTCTAAATCCGTGCTAGTTCTTATCTCACTGCCCCTAGGACACCTACAGTTTGAAGAACCATCCGACAACATGGGGATGCACTATTAATAAGGGTAATGTGCAGGACGGCGACTCAGTTGTCGTGTCCGCGCTGCGTACTGCTGGTGCTGTGTTCTTCTGCAGAACAACCATGCCTCAGACTGGCATGGCATTGGAAACCGTCAGCAATCTTTGGGGTCGTACCATGAATCCGTTCAACCGATCGCTCGGCGCTGGCGGGAGCTCAGGGGGAGACGCTGCTCTAGTTGCCATGAAGGGTAGTCCCGTTGCACCATCTTCCGACATTGGCGGCTCCATTCGCGCACCGGCAGCTTTCAACGGGCTCTACGGTATCCGCCCAACCGCGCAACGGATTCCAAAGGGTGGTTGGGAAAGCACCAAGTCGGGTCAGGTTTCTATTCGCGACTCGGCCGGCCCCGTATGTCATTCCATTGACGACATCCGGCTTTTTACCCAGGTCATCAATGCACACCCGAATTATAGATACGATGTCTCTGCCGTTCCTGTTCCATGGAGACAGGTTTCCTTGGCGGCGAGGTTAGCGGTAGGTATCATGAAATGGGACGGTGTGGTAATGCCTCACCCTCCTATCCTGAGGGCCCTCGAGCATACGAAACGGACTTTGGGCAGGGCTGGCATTGAAGGTGAACCCAACCGCCCCTTACCCTAATTGTGACAATATCTAACTATGTGCAGTGATCGAATTCAAGCCTCCTTTTGATTGCTGGGATGTCGCAAAAACTACGGTATGAAGTCCATTTGTCCTGGCTTCCAAAGTCGAAGTGGCTAAAAATATAATCAGTATGACATATACTTCCAGACAGCCGCACATGAGACTATAGAAAAAATCCAGGCTGCTGGGGAACCTCTGATTCCTGCATTTGCCAACTTACTCGAAGTTTACAATGCTAGACACCTTAGCGCTTCCGACGTGTGCCAGGTAAGCTGCCAAAAGAAAAAGTTTTCATGCTCAGAATTATTCACACCCTAAATTCCAGCTCAACTTAACAATGCGCGAGCGTAAAACTCAGTGGGCCGATTCCTGGGAACAGACCCGGCGGATAACTTCTACTGGTCGTCCCATGGATGCCCTAATTTGTCCTGTCGCACCTTCAGTCGGTATTCCGCACGATTATAACATTTACTGGGGCTACACGTCGCTTTTCAATTTTCTTGATTACCCATCTACTGTGACAGCCTGGTCACGTTGGCTGGTTATCACGTGAGATGCAGTTGTTTGCTTTGTTGATAAATACGGTGTCACCCCCTTTCTTCCTTCCTCATGTTGATTATTCTCGTCGATAGCTACCTAGGTAGAACCCATGAGTTGGATCTTCGATTATCCTAGTAGAGCGCCGTGACATCTACCGTCTTGCCTGTTGCTAACTTCAAGATTACCCCTTTGTCCGACCCTAAAGATACGACTTACCAAGCCATCCAGTCCAACCCCTACGACAAGGCCAACCACGAACTATGTAAGTTTTCAATTCGTCCTAATGATTGATCTAACATGTTTCTACACAGATGATCCACAGTTGTTTTCGAACCAGCCAACCTCCATTCAGATTGTTGGGCGACCTTTTGACGATGAAGAGCTGATTGAGATCTCATCGTTGGTTGACAAGGAACTCAAATTAGTCTCCGGTCAGAGACATTCTGGGGGGAATCTATGAATATATCACACATGGAACTCCTAGGAGAGCGCTACCAATATCCAATCACGTTTTGAATACATTATGATCTTGACTGGAACTAACTCAGGTGCTGTGACTGAACCGTAATCTGCTTCCTCGATTAAGACAAATCAAAAACACATTTATTGGTAATTAACTGAAGATTATTCAGTAATTTATGTCAATAGCGATATTCCGAAAGCAAGTTAAGATAGATAAAGAAATAACATGTATGTATGATAAGTGGGTGAGACATAAGTGAGACCAATGATGAGATCTGATAGGTCGGATTAAAGGGATAACGTTAGTCCGACTAGCGAACCTCCGATATATGGGCAGCGTTCGCCACATATAGATAGACAAGCACTCATCAAAGCACTCAAGCACCTGTGTACTCTAGGTTACATTAGATAGAGTATATCAATCGTTCGTTTTAATTGGGTCTTCTACATATAGGCCTCGTGCAGTCGGATGATCGACTCCTCCGGTTTCCCCTGAACCTCCGACGGAATCCATTTCAGCCCTCTTGTTCATCATCACTGATCGGCTCAACTTCATTGGGAGATGGCACAGGCTTCCATATCTGATCAAGCATAGCAACCTATTCAGTAGACAAATGCTCCTTGATCATCTCTAGCTCGCTTTGTTCAAGCTCAAACTTTGTTGAGAATAAATGGAGCATCAGACCTTTGATTGCACCTGGTTTTAGTTGCCTGACGATAGTGGCAGACATCACGAGCACAATTGAAGAGCCTTTCAACACCAGCACCACTGGCAGGTGTTGAGAGGATATCCTGTGCTTGCAAGGATAGCACAGGATACTCATGTTCATGCTCTTTCCAAAAGAGACGAGGGTGCCCCTTGGTAAGTCCTAAGGAATGGGTTAGTATTAGAATAACATAATGGATAGATGTGCTAACCTTTAGCAAGATATCATGTTATCTCATCCTCTGGTTGATCCACTTCAACTTGGAGAGAGGTCTGGGAATCCATCATAAGCTCAAGCTCATTTTCGATAGGATCTTGAGATGCCTGGATATTCACTGGTGCTGCTTGAGGCACTACTTGCTGTTGATATTGGTTAAACTCCTTCTGTAGCACATCCTGATGTCACGTGCTCGGAATAGTAGATAATAACGAACTGAATTCCTATCTAGACTATTGCAGCCATCGACGAGAATATCGAATCTGGAGAAGAAAAGAGAAGAGGAAAGCTATCTAGGTAATGAAGGGGTTTTATAGAGGTTGATGCCGACATGGCTGAGTAGCAGCATTTGCGATGTATCATTCATTGCTGCAGTGTTGAGCCGTCATATATGAGTCGTCATATATAAGTTGTCACAGCTCTATAGACTGCAGTGCCAAAGCTTCTTCCAGTTCAAAATGTTCACACATGCTAAAATTCTACTTTCTTGATGCTTGACCATGCTAGGAAGCTCCAATGGGTCTTTGACCAGTACTGCACAATACATCAATATGTTCAATTCAAGCTTGACCAAGAAGAATGGTGCCAAGTGAATTATTTGTTTTTAATCACAAAGCCTTTCTTTGATTTGACTAATGTCCTATCAAAGACTCAGGATGTTACAGTTCACCATGTTTTCAGCATTTACAACAAGCTCTTTAGCCACCTTGATGCTGCTGAGAAGAAACCGAAATGCAAAGCTGTTCCCTGGAAGAAGAGAATGCTTTGGGCACTTCAAGCTGCAAAGGAAAAACTCTCAAAGTATTACCATGCAACAGATAAGGAGTTATTGTGACGGCCTGGTCATGTTGTCTGGCTATCATGTGAGATGCAATTGTTTGCTTTGTTAATAAATACGGCGTCATCTCCTTTCTTCCTTCCTCATGTTGATTATTCTCGTCGATAGCTACCTAGGTTGAACCCATGAGTTGGATGTTCCATTATCCTAGTAGAGCGCCGTGACAGTTATATGGTATAGTATATGCAATTGCAAACAATTCTTTGTCCCTCAAAGAAGCTTCGCTACTTTGACAGCAAGGACTGGCGAGGAGAAAATGAGGATGGGAACTGTGTTGATTTTATGAAAACCTATCAGGTGTGACGACTCATATATGACGGCTCAACACTGCAGCAATGAATGATACATCGCAAATGCTGCTACTCAGCCATGTTGTTATGGGGTTCTCGTACGAACCCAAAGGATGGCAGTTTGGCTAAGACCAGCACAGAACGCAGCCAGCAAGGGGACCGAAACGACTATTGACGACCTTCGTACGATCCCCTTACATGAAGACTATCGGTGACCTTTTCGGTCAACTCCTGACCTCCGAGAACACTATTTGGAATCTCATTCCCGTACGACCATAAAAGACTGCTCCCACCTCTGCCCTATTTGTTTCTTCTTCAACGATTCCTTCTTGTATAAGTAAAGGGTAGCTTTAGGTTAAGACAACTTGAGTTAAACCCCTAACACATGTCGGCAACAACCTCTATAAAACCCCTTCATTACCTAGATAGACTTCCTCTTCTCTTTTCTTCTCCAGATTCGATATTCTCGTCGATGGCTACAATAGTCTAGATAGGAATTCAATTTGTTATTATCTACTATTCCGAGCCCGTGACAAGAGCCATAAAAGCTTCCCAGTGCTGTGGACTAGTATTGATGAACACAGCTAGCCCATGAATCTAGATATAGTAGTAGTTAGCACTATCAAGAAGTGTAAGATACTAAGCTAGACTTACCTTCTTTAAAGCAGCCATGATATTTTTTGAAGGCTGCCTTGAATTTGTTTGTAGTGACTCAGTGCATGCATCAGACCACTCAGACTCTGCCTAGTGTATTTACTCTGCTATTACTGCTTTTGAAACCGCACAATCGCTTAGTATACTCTATAAGGTAGTTAGCGGTCTTATATAGGATCCTAGATAGCTCCCTTTTGCAAGAATCAGAGACCTCAACCATACACGCCCTATACGTACTTTCGACCCTGACTAAGCTGTGATTCCGACAGAAAGTTGGTGATCACGTGGCAGCGTTTTGGTTGAAATGTGAAATGGGGATCGGGGGCCGGAGGTCCGGAGGAGTCGATTATCCACGACTAACGAGGTCGTATACAGAGAGGTCCAATTTTAACGAGAGAAGTGTATTGCCTATTAACGCGTATACCCACACATAGCTGGTTGAGTGCTTGTCTATCTAAAATGTGCGTACACGTTGGCCTATATACTCGGGCCGGTGGAACTTGCCTAATCGATCCAACGTTATTCCTTATCAAAATGGGTTCCGTCGGAGGTTCAGAAGAAACCGGAGGAGTCGATCATCCGACTGCACGAGGCCTATATGTAGAAGACCCAATTAAAACGAACGATTGATATACTCTATCTAATGTAGCCTAGAGTACACAGGTGCTTGAGTGCTTTGATGAGTGCTTGTCTATCTATATGTGGCGAACGCTGCCCATATATCGGAGGTTCGCTAGTCGGACTAACGTTATCCCTTTGATCCGACCTATCAGATCTCATCAAGGGCCATATCAGCCACGTGATTTCCCAAAATAGTAACCCGAGTCAGCCTTACTATCTGTATTCAGCCTCGTGAATTTTCAAGACATATTGGGTTTTGATATCAGATTATTTTAACAACTATTTATTTCTTGCTATAAGCTTTTTTATTTGGCAATTCTTTCTTCTCTCTTTTTGCCCCTAGTCACGGTAAACAGACATCATGCCGCATCCCCCGGAATACATCGAATTCCTCAAATCAATGGAAAACTCCAAACAATATCAAATCCTCAATAACCTCGTCAACAGCCCTGAAGCAAGCGTCGATAATGCACTGGACCAGATTACCCATCTAACATTATCAGCCCTCGCACCCTCTGACGATAAAAACTTTACACCTGAAAACATTGACTATATTCTCTCCTTCACCCTATTGATGCTTGTCCAGCGCCTAAAGCTAACTAAGCACAGCAAACTCGTTCAATTTCTCTATGGACTTCAAAAGCGCATAGTGACAGATCCAGCGACTGGTGATCCCCTTACAGTAGGGCCTACCAATAAAGTTCTCTGGACGGATCTGCCTTCATTTGGATACACTGAGTTGGAAACCTGGGACGAGTGTGGGGGTGAATATAAAGGCAATTCACTCCATCCTTCTGTTTTTGATATGTTTGCTAACCAATGCACGTAGACCCCAAAACCCCCAACCTAAAAGGTGAACAAAGACAGCGTTGGATCAACGAAAACGCCTTCATCGCCCAAATCACCCAAGCCGCCGATGTCAGCTACGAACCCCCTTTAGACCAGAACGATAGCATCCATCCCATCGATAGATCCCACCGGGCACTCCGAGTACTCAAGCTTGCCCTTGAAAATGACGATATCCCCATGCCAACACTCGCCAAGACAGCTGCCATGGAGGCTGCGTGTATCTGGTTCATCTACGCCGCGGCCCGGGTGTGGGATAATGTCCGATACGGTCGTACTTATAATCCTGAAGACTTTGGGACTGGGCCCGGTTGTAAGACGTTCGCGGCTCGGGGGTGGAAAGGGTATGAGCAGGATCGATGGGAGGTTTGGGGGGAGAGGTTGCGTGAGGCGAGAGGGGTTTGTGGGGATGAGAGAATGGGAGGATTGATTGATGAGGCTTTGGGGTGTATGAGCCGGGTAATGGGTAAATAGATGACTTTATGAGATATTGTTTACGTTCAAATCAAGACTATAGAATGAGTGCTTGACTAGCTATATGTGCGAATGTCACGGGCTCGGAATAGTAGACGATAACGAACTGAACTCCTATCTAAACCATTGTAGCCATCGACGGAAATATCGAATCTGGAGGGAGAAAAAGAAGAAGAAATCTATCTAGGTGACAGGCAGTCTTTATAGACTTTTGCTCGTCGCATTCACTGATATCGTGCTGAGGCATTCAGGTGTTAACTAAATCAGTGTTGAATCCAGGCATCAAATCCATCAAGCCGTCAAGTCTGTCAGATGGAAGACCACCCTGACGGCAATCTGCCTGCATGAGACTGAGAACAGACTCCACCTAAGAAGGGGGTTTATGTGACAGCTCAGTGCAACACTTTGATAAACAACATCAACATGGCAAACAATACCATACAAGCAAAAAGAACAAGCAGCTGCTTAGCAATGCCACACAGCCCCTATAATTTTCTTTTTGTAAATAGCGTGTTCTTCTTCTTCGCTTTCCTTCTTCAGATTCGATATTCTCGTCCATGGCTACACTAGCATAGATAGGAAATCGATTGTCACGGGCACGGGAGCTAGTAGATAAAACGAATGATATTCATACCTAGACTAGGTAGCCTAATGACGAGAATATCGAATCTGGGCAGAAGAGAAGAAGAAAAATCTATCTACAGGAGAAAAGGGGTTTTATCCATGGGATGCGTGGCCACCCTAGTGCTTTCGCTTTTTGCTTGCTCGGATGGCGGCGTTTGTTATCATTATTTAATCAAGTTTATTGTCCATACCGAGCCCTAGAGCTATGATAGATCCTTATTCGTGGACTTGAGGCTAGTAGCTATTCTACAGTCTTTTATCCCCATAAGCTCCTGAGGCACTAGCCTCCTTCTATAATCTTTCTGATCCTTTTCCTCGCCCCAAACCACCTGTATGCGCAGGGCTTTCGAGCAGAGTGCTCTCCTTGTACTTCAGAGCAGAGTGTGTGTGGCCTGAGCTGGGGATTCAGCTTAGGCTACCCTCCCTGCTATCCTTCTCCTGTTCTAATCGTCTCTTCCAGTGCTTCCAGTCCCCATTCATTGTCTCTTTGGACCCTTTCCGCCGTTTGATGAGAATGTGCTCGGG
>NW_024467336.1:0-22028 GCF_000600275.1 Aspergillus ruber CBS 135680 | reverse complement strand
CATACAACAGCCGGGATTCGCTGGTGGTCACCCACCCAACTACTAACCGGCCGGCGTGTGGCTTAAGTACGGCTGAGCGGACGGGAAGCCCTGTTTTCCACACCCTATGGTCGTATGTGTTAGTTATTACAAACTAAGAGAAATATATGGCTTGTACCACGGGTGTTTGCAAGTCTTCTGCTTGGTGGCCACTTGCCCATTGACTACTTACAATAATTCACAACCCCCATGTCTTGGCGTGAACAGCCTCTTGCTACTATAAGATGAACCATTGCGATTTTGGGAAGCCCCAGGCCTGGAAGCATGGTTGGCATTGTGAGTTAGGAGACAGCAATGAGGTTGGATTTGTTTCATTTACTATATCTGGAAATTCTATGTCAAATTACCCCTTTTTTTCTGTTTTGCAAACACGAATAATTCTAATACAGCAGTAACCAAGGCAAGTGGTACTCAGGTATCTGTATCACTGGTAAAACAGGTAAATTCGTATAGATCCCCTTATGCGGACATGCCCAGGGAATCAGTTATCGGTTAAAGAGCTGACAGCTGAGGCCCAAGTACATAGATTCGAAGACTAGATAATTTCGATTGCTGTATTTTTTCTAGCTGCATGGAAATTATTCTACAGTGCTGCCCAAACCTGCTCTTTTCTATATTCCGGTAAATTTGAAGATGGAAAACTGTGACGGTCTTATTGAATTAGTGAGTTCCTCTACATTGCCCTGGTTAAACATCTATACTTAACCACATGACCAGCTCACAAATTCTGACTCCTTTATTCCATCTGAAGATCCAAAATGGAGCCAGCTTCTGGTGACGTATTTGGAAAATGCTCTCGTGCATACAAACACCTATACTGCCAAAGAGATAGGCATGTATATAGACTTCTTTATGGACACCATCGGCCCTCATCTTGGTCCTGGTCCATTGAGTTTGGGCTCTGGGAATTATCAGCCACAATATCCTTCCGCCATGACCAAAGACTTGACACCATTTGAGTTGAGTCTGTGCTGGAAAGAGCGAAAGCAACAAGGAAAACCTATTGTGCGATTCATCAATAATATTATACTGTTCAATGCGGAGAGAACACGCACAGCATCACTTGCACAGACTCTGCATCTTGTCGATAGTCTACAAAAGGTCGCTGAGGATGAATCCTCGAATTTGACACTACACTTGTTACCAGAAATCTGGAAGGCTGTTTCAAAATACCTATATAATTTAGAGCCCAGATTGCATCCTCAGGGTGGTTGCCTCCAATGCGGTTCCTCATCTGCGTTTGTGGGTTTCGATTTGAAGCGAATGATAGCCAGCGGCAAATTCTACTGGCGACTCCCATCGTGCCTTGATGTCCCTGGAGCCCTGGAGTTAATGGACAGCATCTTCACAGCTTGCGGCCCTGTTCATGAGTTTTTTGCATCTTAAATCTTTCAGGAATCATGGTTTCGAATACGCGACCATGTCTCACGCCGCGCATGATATCAATTGACGCAACGGCATTCCCAGTACCACGGATTAAAATATACATGCGCTGTCGTTTTAACGGCCAGAAGAACTTTAATGCCTGGGAGGAACACCTCAATCTCAATGGTTCTGTCGCATGTCCTAATGATTTCCGATCTACATGCCGCGATCTATGGACATCTCTAACTACAAACCCAGACGAATGGGCAAAATCGCGACCAGAAGCAGGTCCAGAGTTTTGCCTAATTCTGCATGAGCTGACGGCTTCCTCTTTCTCGCCTTCCCCAACTGCCAATGGAGCGAGTGGATTGCGCCAGAGCCTCTCCAGCAAGCTCTATGTTTTGTGTCAGGAAATCCCACGCCCGGACTCTTTCATTGTCGCCCAATTACTCCGTCACTGCAACTTAGCTGCGGATTCATCTATTCTGAAGTGAGCCAAATACTTTTAGATTCTAGCTTTGTGCTGTTTCGTTGTACTAATGTGATTAAGAGTCCTTGCCAATGCAGCTAAGCCAACGAATTTTATTTCTGAGTATGTATATACAAGTGCATGCATATGGGTTTACCTTATAAATTAATTGACCGGAATACGAGTGAAGCTAACCTGAAATGTCTAGGATCAGTCTTGCGCCGCGCAAAGATGGGACCGAGCTCTCCATTTATCTAAGTCCGAGCTTCTTTGCACGCAAGAACTGGGTGGCAGCCGCAGATGGATACATGGCCAAGCCTTGTATCCTGTGTTCACCTGATCAAAATTAGATTAGAAAAGTTCCTTCCAGATATCTCTTTCTCGCTTAAGACATATCAAAGCCCATCTCACTGCCATCCTTACAGTATCACATAGATACGTCAGACTAGTCACCCAGGCCGATTGAACGCAATGAAGACAGATCCTCCATAATACTGGAGAAAGCGCTTCCGTCGAATATTCTGCGTAATATATCAGCAGGTACAATTGATGTTTAGCCTGAAAAAGATAAGAGTAGGCCAAAAAAAAAAAAAAAAAAAAAAAAAAAAAAAAAAAAAAAAAAAAAAAAAAAAAAAAAAAAAAAAAAAAAAAAAAAAACAGGGCCACTATTCTAGGCGAACGGCCCAGGATGATGCATGTGAACATCAGAGCCCAAAGCAGAGGCAATGGGTGTGATTAAATTAGCCCACCCCATGGCTTTTAGGAAGACTGGATCAGGGCTAGTTTCTGAGAAAACGGCCCAGGCAGCCGTCTACCGCTGCACCCAGAAAATAGGCCATGTGATCAGCAGGCTCACCCAGAAGATATCATGGATCAATTGTGTCAGCTGCGGGCCGTAGTTACAGAAAGTCAAGATTTCTAGAGTGCCCCTAAGACCATGAAGGTACAAAATCCGGCCACGGCGCTAGTAAGCTGGAGTTTACCAAGCACCGGATTGATATCGGGAATTAGGCGGGTTTGTCTGATAATGGCAGCTGGATAAGGGAGATAGATGGCACCATAGACCACGAACAAGGCACGCTGCGTCCTATTTCTCAATAATCTTGGCTACTATAAAATTGATTTCTTTCCTTCACTGTAATGAGGCTTCTTGTTTTCCAATAGTTCAGTTTCGATTGGGGGCAAATGACAAGAAATTGTGGCAAAGTACATCATCACGGCTGCTTTGTTTTGTCTTACTATCCTAGCGGTATTTCTGGCCCCCGATGCCAAAAAGCTATTTCACCTACTTAAAGATAGTGCGGCCCCTCCATACCCTCTTGACCAGGGGCTTTCTCTAATCAAAAATCTGCTGGATTTGCCGCCGCATGGCTGCAAAAAATGGGGACACTGGTTGAAATGCAAATATTTGTTCAGTATGTCTAGTTCTTCAACTGAAGCATTAATTCCCGATTATAAGGATACCAGGTCCTATCAGCTCCGTCAAGACACCGAACACTCTCGTTGTTCTCAACGACGCCCGAATTGCATCTCTGCATATGCGGTGGACCTCTCTTCATTCCAGAGTTGCTGTGTTCTCTTGTTTTGTACATTGCCATCATTAATCAGTAAGCCCTTATAGAACTCACAGCATTCGGAGCTTATTGTTGTAATGTTTTCAAAGCCGCAGGCCACTCTGAGAAACCGTGAGATTATCAGATATCTTCTACCTCGTCTCCTACCCAAACTACTGATAAATAATACTTTAGTATTTCAATTCGATCACCATGGCATCTCAACTAGAAGGAGTATTTTTTATCGCAGGAGCAGGTTCAGGTACAGAGGCCTTGGTATAGCAGTGTGTTTGGCGTTGCTTGACTGGTTTAATCATGAGAAATCAAGAATAGGATAGGGACGACCCGAAAAATCGCCGAAAACGGGATTTCAGGGCTAGCACTGGCAGATATCAATCTTGAGAGCCTCGAGCTTATCGCCAAGCATTTCTCAGAGAACTATCCCCAAATTGAACTCCTGAAATTGAGTGTAGACATGACCGACGAGGCCTGCTTGCAGAATGCGGTCCAGCGGGCAGTCGCGAGTTTGACTGGACTGATATCTGTGTCAACTGCGCTGGATTACTGATCCAGGAGAGCCTACCCACGAGGTCTCTTTGGATACTTGGCATCTGATAATCGCTGTCAGTCAGACAGGCATTTGGCTATCACAGGGAGCTTTTATTCGCCAGGTGCTGGTTCAGGAGTATTTAATAAGCCCTCAAGCCTTACTGTTGATCTGTCTTCTTACCGTTGTTGATCTTGCACAGATTGCGAGGCAACCTTCGTGGTCAAGGCGTCATCATCAATGTTTCCCCTGGCTTGGGAGTAGACTGCGGCAAATCCGCAAATTTGCGGATGTGGATGGCGAAATGGCATCCGCGTCTGCGGATTTGCTGCAGTCTAGTCGAGAGTTTCGACCCATTTGCGAATTTTGGCGATATCTACCTGTAAGTAGACGCGGCAAATTCGCAAACGCAGATGCCATTTTGCCATCTGCATCTGCAAATTTGCGGATTTGCCGCAGTCTACTTGGGAGTGACGGCTTCGGCGGCTTGGCAGCCATTTCCAGCATATGTTTCAAACATGGTAAGCTTTAGGGCGGAAATTCAAATTCTCCTGACGGGTAAGGGGTCTTTTTAATGGTTCTGGGTTTCACAAAAATGGTTGGGTTTTCCTCTCCAAACGATGCCCGCCACCTACTGGCTGATGGGCCAGTATGCAAAGTTCTACGCTGCGAGCGAAATTTGTATTAACGCTATTGCCCGGGGTATGTTAGCGGCCTCGATATTGGTTTCGTCGGCAATTGCATTGCTCATTAGTGAACAGGTTGTCCATACTCCAATGGCTCCCGGATGGAATAATTTGTCGACTACGGCTATTGACCCGTACCATCAGCCGGATTACCCTGGGAGCGGATTTCCTCGACGCTAACCAGGGCTAACGATTGTCGGTCTCGTGTATGATGATAGCGTATGTCTATGCTTTGAACACTTCGTTTCCCCTGTTGATGCCAACGCCTGGGCGCCTTCGCTATCCGTGTGGTAGGGGATTGCTGGGGATTCTCGGGTAACCATATGCATTTCGATACGCATACTGTTTGTGGAGCCTGATAAATGAGTTGAACATGACAGGTTTGGCTAAAGATTCCGAACTTGGATCGCGACCACAAGATCTTGGACCTGAACCTAAGACTTGGCGGTTTTGAGTCAAATCAAACCTGATAAGTCGCGACTCTACAACAAGGGACAGCTGGCAACCACCATTGGTGTGTTCTCTTGGAAAGCACAAGCAAAAATAGAAAGGAAAAATTGAATAAAACGAGCAAAAACAAAAACATACAACAGCCGGGATTCGCTGGTGGTCACCCACCCAACTACTAACCGGCCGGCGTGTGGCTTAAGTACGGCTGAGCGGACGGGAAGCCCTGTTCTCCACACCCTATGGTCGTATGTGCTAGCTCACTCTTTGGAGAAAAACATAACCAACTAGTGAACATAATAAACTCCATCAGAATCATGACAAGAAACAATTGGGCAGTACTAGTGGGGTATGAGTCTGAATAACACATTATAACTATATTCAACTACTTGTGCTCGCAAGCAGAGAAGTTCACTGCCGAATGCTATCCGAATATATATTCTGCACATGCGGATGCCGGGAGCGAGTTAGACAACAGTTGTTACATATTTCAGAACAACTATGTACACAGGATGCATAGCCGTGGTGCAAAGCCGGGTGCGAAGCCGGGCGCAAAGCCGTGCACCAACAATTCCGTCTGTCACCCCGAGTATCGGACAGAAGCACAAGGTACGTGTCAGTACTCTGTACTCAGTACACTGTGCCACAGCATAACACAACGGCCGACCCTGCCCCGGCCGCGGGGAAGCGGGAGATAAGACGAATATCACATGTCAGAACCACATAATAACGTCGAATAACATCGGCCAAAAGCAACCAAGGAAAGGTTATTAGTATTAGAATTTGCCGGTGTCCCTAAGAATAGTCCTATGTCGGATGGCAAAAAAGGGCACAAAAATGTTGGGAATTTATACGAGAGCGGGGAATGGCAGGGACTGGATTTCCTATCAAGGCTATATTATTACAATGCGCGAAGGATTCGCTGTTCCTGGTTAGGTTCTCTCAACAAAATGCTCCCAGAGCGTCCGGTGGTTTCTGACGCGATAGGCGCCGCAGTGCAAACTCTTTTCTTTGTTCCGTTCTTCCTGGCAGTTCCCGTCAGTCCCTCTATCCATCCTCCGTCAATGAAGCAAAATGACCGTCTTGGACATTACTCAAGACCTACCCACGCTCTTTAAACGGCAGGTCCAGGCCACCCCCAATGCCGTTGCTTTGGAGGATGAGTCCACGAAGTATACCTATGGCGAGCTAGACACCGAGGTCGATGCTCTTGCCAGCCGCCTGCGCGCGTATGGAGTCAGCCGGGATACTCTCGTGGGAGTACTTCTGCCTCGCAGCGCCCATTACGTGATCGCTTGCTTGGCTGCCCTGCGTGCCGGAGGCGCATTCTTGGTGCTGGAGTTGGCTTACCCCGCAGGCTTGCTGGCCGATGTCCTGGAAGACGCCAACCCCGCGGTCGTGATCACCCATCGGCCCGATGCCCATAAGATCAAAGCTAGTCACATCCCGCTGATCACAGTCGATGAGCCCGCGGCCGATGCTAACGGCCACGCCAAGGCGCCCGCTCCCTTACCGGCCGGTGATGACCTGGACCGCCTGTCCTTTGTGTCTTACACGTCGGGGACTACGGGCAAGCCGAAGGGCATTGCCAATCCGCAGCGCGCCCCCGTGCTCTCGTACGACCTGAGGTTTGCCGTGCAGGATCAGCAGCCTGGGGACCGGGTCGCGTGCAATGTGTTCTTCATCTGGGAGATGCTGCGTCCGCTGTTGCGAGGTGCCACCGTCGTTGCCGTCCCCGACGATGTGAGCTACGACCCGGCTGCGCTGGTGGACCTGCTCGCGTGCAGACGGGTGACGGAGACGCTCATGACTCCTACCCTCCTGACCACCATTCTCTCCCGCTACCCGCACATTGAAACTCGTCTTCCCGACCTGCGAACGTTATGGCTGAACGGTGAGGTCGTGACGACAGATCTGGCCCGTCGCGCCATCAAGGCTCTCCCCAGCACCCGTCTGCTCAACTGCTACAGTGCCTGCGAAACGCATGAGATTGCATGCGGAGATATCCGCGAGATGATGGACGTCGAATCCCTGTACTGCCCCGTGGGCCCGCCGATGGACCCCACACACACTTATATTCTGGACGAGAGTGGACAAGAGGTCGAGGAGGGGATATCTGGAGAACTCTACATCGGAGGCGCGCTCCTGGCGCGGGAGTACCTGAACCTCCCCGAGACAACCGCCAAGGCGTTCACATCCGACCGGTTCGAGGCCACCCCCGGCGCTCGCATGTACAGGACCGGCGATCGGGCGCGAAAGCTACCTTCGGGACTTCTCGAAATCACCGGTCGAGTGGGCGCAATGATCAAGCTCCGCGGCTATTCCGTCGTACCGGCCAAGGTGGAAAGTGAGATTTGTCAGTACCTGGCTGTCAGCCACTGCGCAGTGATTGCCCATGGCGACGGCCTGGACCGGCAGCTGGTTGCGTACATTGTCCTCGATAAGGAGGCTTCTGGGGACGAGCGCCCGGCGGTCGAGATCAACGAGACCGGTCACAGCCCCGCCGCGCGCCGTGTCCTCGAGCCATATCTCGCTCATTACATGATTCCAGCGCTGTGGGTTGCCATGGAGGAAATCCCTACCAACGATGTCTCCGGCAAGGTCGATCTCAAGAGCCTTCCCCCACCCCGCAGCGGCAGCGCCAGCGGCAGCGCCACGCCAAAAGATCCCATTGGTATTACTGACGTTGCAGCGATCTGGGCAGCTGTCCTGAAAACGTCAAAGGCCCTGCTGAAGCCCGAAGACAACTTCTTTGATTTAGGTGGACATTCCTTGTCCCTGGCGGATCTGTCCGCAAGGCTCTCCAGACATTTCGGCTTCCGTGTGCCTATTCCTCGTCTCGCAGACAACTCGACCCTTACTGGCCACCTGGAAACTGTGCGTGCAGTCAGGGACGGACACACCGCAGCGGTGCAAGCAGATCTCCCGGCGGTCCTGCTTTCTGATGCTACCCTGGATGACGATATCAAACCCTCGTCGGACGCTAAAATCACATCGATCGCTACAGCCGAAACGGTGCTTCTGACCGGTGTGACCGGGTTTTTGGGTGCCTTCTTGCTGAACGACCTGTTGGAAAACACCTCGGCTCGTATTATCTGTCTGGTGCGGTTCAACGACCCGGAAGATGACGACCAGGCTGGAGGAGTCGCTCGTATCCGCCGGAACCTGTTGGACCTGGGCCTGTGGCGCGACTCGATCATGGAGCGCGTCGAGGTGCTCCCCGGAAACCTCTCCAGAGCCCGATTCGGTCTGTCGCCTCAGGCCTTCGATGACCTCGCGGGTCGTGTGCAGGTTATCGTGCATGCCGGAGCCACCGTGAACCTGGTCTACCCGTATGCTGCGCTGCGCGGGGCCAATGTCGGTGGAACCAGGGAGGTTCTTCGCCTGTCGGCCAAGGGCGGCGCGACGGTGCAGTACATTTCCACCAATGGTGTTTTGCCACCGTCTGGGCAGAGCGGTTGGACCGAGGATGACACGCTGGCCGTGGACGAGGTCCCAACGAAGCTGCTTGACGGCTATGGCCAGACCAAGTGGGTTGCCGAGCAACTCGCGCTCAAGGCTGGCCAGCGCGGGCTGCCGGTTAAAATCCACCGATGCGGTACCATCAGTGGCCACAGCACCACGGGCGCGGCCAACGCGTGGGATCTGCTTACCGCACTGATCGTGGAGTCGATCAAGCTCGGCTACGCCCCCGACGTGGATGGCTGGCGTGCGGAGATGACCCCCGTGGACTATGTCAGCAAGGCCATCGTCCACCTCGCAGGTCAGACTCAGGCCACACAGCCGGTCTTTCACCTTGGTGACCCCGATCCGGTCCCTACTCGCTCCGTTTTTGAGAACCTGAACGAGCTTGGCTATCCTACACAGCTCCTCCCGTGGGACGAATGGGTGGCTCTCTGGTATGAGAAACGAGGCTCTGCGAAGGGCGGCGACGGCGCGTTCACCGTCGACATCCTTCGCAGCGGCATGCCGACTGTCGAGTTCCTGCGCGACATTGTCGTCCTCGACAACGCCCTAACCAAGCCTTTCCGCGCGGTCATCGAACGACCAAAGGTCGACAGTGACCTGCTGGAAACCTATACCCGGCACTGGTTCGCGCGAGGATGGTTCTCCAAACCCCCCTCTCGCCAGCATGCTCTCAACCGTTCCACAAAGCCCATCTCCAGAGGGCCCCTCAGCGGCCAGGTCGCCGTGGTGACAGGTGCATCGTCGGGCATCGGCGCCGCGGTAGCAGTCGCTCTCGCCAAACAGGGCTGTGCCGTCGCACTGGGCGCCCGACGCCTCGACGCGCTGGAATCCGTCAAGCGAAGAGTCCAATCCGAAGTCCACGACGCCAAGTGCATCATCCGCTCTACCGACGTCACAAACCCCACACACACCGAGGCCCTCGTCCAGGCTGCAAGTGAGGAGCTTGGTGGCCCGGTCGATATCCTCGTCGCCTGCGCCGGTGTCATGTACTTCACGCTGATGGCCAACACGCAGACAGACGAGTGGGCGCGCACCGTCGATGTCAACTGCAAGGGTCTCCTGAATGCCTTGGCCCCGACCGTGCCGGGTATGGTCTCGCGCGGCCGTGGCCACATCGTTGCTATTTCCTCCGACGCAGGCCGGAAGGTCTTCCCTGGTCTGGGCGTGTACTCGGCTAGCAAGTTCTTCGTCGAAGCCACGCTGCAAGCCCTCCGTCTTGAGACCGCGGGGACGGGATTGCGCGTCACGAGCATTCAACCGGGGAACACGGCCACGGATCTATTGGGCATGTCAACGGATACCGAAGCTGTGGAGAAATATGGAGGGGAGTCTGGGGCTAAGATCCTTGATCCGTCAGATATTGCGAATTCGATTGTCCACGCTTTGATTCAGCCGGAACATGTTTCCGTTAATGAGATGTTGGTTGAGCCGAGGGAGGAACCGATTTAGTGTTGCTCATTGTGTATGATATTGTTATTGTTTCCAAGGATATCTTTTTTGCTTCGGTACGGATAGCGATAGAACCGTTAGATAAAAATTTTCTGCCATACCCAAATCTTTCTGTTGACGTGACGCGTTCCGATGTACTCCGTACTCGGGGCCGGGGTCAGTCCTTAGCAGAGTAATTGATCGTCCTAGATCATGAACCAAGGGTATCCAAGTGGGCGGTTTTGTCTGCTTACCGGGGTTTCATCGGTGTTTTCTCAACCCCAGAGTCCCGATATTCCACATAGTCCCGTACGGGGTAGAGTGCAGTTCTATGAGACGGAATTCAAGATGACCCAATGCATACTTGTAGTTACAGAGTAGTAATGTCGCAACACGGCTACGGCGAGTCCGACAACCGGACCGATTGCCAGAGAAAGAGGAAGGAATCATTACCTGAACCTCAGCTGTGGTCCGTGTTCATCGGTATGCCCGGACACTAATGCCCTTCCAACCCCACAATCCCGATCTTCACTGCCTATTTACGAAAGATTGTCGGTATTTGGTCACATGGAGCTGAAAATTCCTCAATATGCCTAGGTAAATGCATTGCTTAGCTGAATGGTGGTCCAATGGCAGCCAGGAATGTTTATCCTTTTGCAAGCACCAGGTGTGGCTGGCTGGTTGCAGAACCATTTCACATGCAGCATTGCAATCGCATTGGGATGGTATAAAGGCGTTCGAGTGCCCAACTCATACCATAATGTCCCGGTTTAAGAACAATACACAAAATGCATCTGTCTCCGGCCATCCTATCGTTCCTGGCGGTGTGCAGCCATGCGATTCCATTGAACCCGCAGGCACGAGGTATGAACTCCCATTCTTTTTCTTGCGCATTGCTCACATCTCTAGATGTCCCAGCCGATGAGTTATCGCAATTCGACTTCTGGGTCGAGTATGCTGCAGCATCATATTGTCACGACAACTATGTCGCCAAAACTGGAGACAAGTTGACTTGTTGGGCAAACAACTGTCCCCAGGTTGAACAGGCCGATACAGAGATCCTATACGATTTTTCCAAGTAAGGCATCTCTCACGGGTAACGTTGTCTGCATACTAACGTACAAAGTACCACCATCACCGATACCTCCGGCTTCGTCGCACTAGACTCAACTACCAAGGCAATCGTCGTCGCCTTCCGTGGCTCGTACTCGGTGCGCAACTGGATAGCCGACGCGACCTTTATCTACACCGACCCAAAGCTTTGCGACGGGTGCCTCGCGGAACTTGGCTTCTGGAGTTCATGGATCCTAGTCCGTGACTCTATCATGGAGACTTTGAATCACACCGTGTCCGAACACCCTGATTATGAAGTGGTCGTAGTAGGCCACAGCCTGGGAGCCGCAGTAGCCACACTCGCCGCAGCTGATATCCGGACCAAAGGCCACCCCTCAGCCAAATTATACGCCTATGCCTCACCACGCGTGGCTAACCCCGCCCTAGCCAAACACATCACAGCGCAGGATGGCAACTATCGATTCTCACATATCGACGACCCCGTACCTAAGCTGCCCTTGCTGAGTATGGGTTATGTGCATGTCAGTCCGGAGTATTATATCAGCTCCGCCACCAATGCTACCGTTCACACTGGAGATATTGAGGTGTTGGAAGGCGAGGTCAACTTCCAGGGGAATACGGGGACGGGGCCGCCATCGTTGACAGCTTTTCCGGCTCATAATTGGTATTTTGGGAAGACGGATGGGTGTAAGGGGCCTGGTCTGCCACTTTAAGGGCTTCTTAGAATACTGTCAGTTACCTTCAAAAATGTATTACACACCTCCGTTCTCATCAGGGTCGCCTGCGTCTGGAGGACCCATTGCTGGGACCAAGCAACTCGTACGTGTCTTATCTCGGATGTAGTTCAGCCATGCCTCGAGAATCTCGTCGAGGGTCACCCAAACACATTCGGTTATACATGCAACCAATCAAGGCAGCTTTGTTGGTGGCCATGTCGAACACCAATCCAACCGAGTCATTCTCGATGTCATTGGGTGAATAAAGCCTGGCGCAGTCATTGTAGTCACAATCAAAGAAAGGTAGTTGAGGTCACCTCCCCGGTGCGTTCGACAACCATGGCGACGTAGGGGAGGCACGGGCATGGAACAGGGAATTCGGGTCTTCATTTAAAACTACAGGCCCCCCTTGGCAGAGTAAAATATGAACGCATAGTATAAATAGCGATTCCATAGTTCGATTGAGGAGTGTGGATGAGTATATAAACCAGAAGAATAGGGTTGTTCATGATATGGTTTTCCACATGCATGCACTTAGTGCCAGGACTTCTTGTCCGCAGAGGTGTAAAGGGTTAGACCCTACTAAGTACCTCGAGACGTCTCGACATCTCTCGGATTGAAGCTATTCAGAAAGTGGGCCCATGGATGAACGAGACCACCGTGACAATCTGGCCATCTTCTCAGATAGCTGCCGCTCCGTACACATTTCTTCAACGAGTTCTTTTGTATGCTACATCTAGTTATAGGTAGCTGGGCTACAGCTTTTGACAAGAGGAAGTGGAAGATCAAGAAGACGAAGTAAATAAACAGTCAACATAACTAATAGGCCATGTTTAATTTGCCGTGGGCTCAACCAGGATAATGGAACTTTCTTATGGGTTCTACATATTTATAGGCAGAATCAACATGAGGAAATGATATCCCCACCAACCCGTGAGAAACAGACGTGATCCCATAAATTAATACAATAAGGTGCCAAATTTATCTTCACTCAGAAAAACAGAAAGATACGCTTCACTCGCAAAAACAAACAAAAACATACAACAGCCGGGATTCGCTGGTGGTCACCCACCCAACTACTAACCGGCCGGCGTGTGGCTTAACTTCGGTCAATAGTTCAGTGGGTGCCTCCTGGGTGAGTTAGAGGGTGATGCCGCTTGCTGGTCGCGCGACTAGAGGTGAGCCCGGGTGAGTGCACTATAGAGAGTGAGCCATCACCCAATGGCTACATCAACTAATTATTGGCTATCCTCTTCCCACTTCAAAAACTGAACTACTTGGCATCTGCACATAACCACAAACAGATCCCCTCGCCCCTGATAAGTGACTCAGCACGAGAACAGTGCCCTTATGTTTCATGGATTGTCCAAAATTTGGATTATGTCAACTACAATAGCGTAGCATGGTGCCTTAAAACACTATTCATATTCATAAACAATCTAGCGCCCATAAATTAAATCAGGATTCAGGAAAAGAATCATTGGCCGCTTTTACCCGCCCGCCTGCCGTTTCAACGCATCTATATAAGCCCCGGTACGTCCCCTCGACGGACGACGCATTTTCACTTCTCTATCTTCCCTTTACCCAGGCGCTGGCCCAGATCACTGCCCCCTCGAGAGATGCCGCGTTATCCGATGATTGCCCTGTTTCAGGAAAGTCCTCCTGATCCCTGAGTGGGTTTATGGAGTCGCCGATGTGATGTCTAACTCTGTCGGATTTGTACGGTGCCTTTGTTGGTATCCTATCCGTCCACTACGCTCTAGTGCAGTATCATTGACCACGGCAGGCAGGATCAGTCGCGTAGCTCTTCATTTGTGATGGGAGTTGAGGGTTCTGCGTGTTCGTGAGGGGGTCGTTCAGATTGAGCTCGGATACCCGAAGGAAGTCATATCCTCTACGCTTTCTTCGATGCCCTACCCCTTTTCTCATGTCTGTACGGTGTTCTGGATCCGAAACCGCTTCTCGTGCGGGAATAAACCGACCAGGTGGTGGGGAATAAGCCTAGAAGTGTGTCGGTATTTACAGCCCGCGGACGATGCACCGCAACTGTTCTCCTCTCTTGTTGAGCTCGAAGGCCTCGGCCGGCGGCCACTCAGTAGTGAGCAGGATTTGAAGAGTTATGAACGATTTGCCGTGGAGGATCATGTGCATGATGTAATTGAGAAACTGTGTGAAATACCTGACGCGCGACGCGAGTTTCAGCTTGGCAGTGGAATTCAGTTCGATAATCATACTAATGTTCTGGATGAGGACGAAGATGGCCAGTCGGAAGCATCGAACCCCCAGCGACCCAGACCTGATCAATTCTGCATTCACCGAGTTGATGGTTCTACGAACTCTCTTCTCACTACGGTCGAGTATAAGCCACCTCACAAGCTTTCCGTAGAAAGTCTCCGGACAGGACTTCGGCCCATGAACTTCTGGCAGTCTGGTCCAGCAGACACGATCCCAACAGATGCAGCGGAGAAGTTGAGGCACAATGCAGAGCGGCTAGCAGGGTCGGCAATCATTCAGGAGTACCATGTCATGATTCAAGAGGGGCTCGAGTATTCATATGTGACGATTGGTTTGGCGCGTGTCCTTCTACAAGTCCCATATGACGATCCAAGCACTCTGTACTATTGTCTGTGCGAGCCCAAGCTGGATGCGAATGCAGGGGATGGTCATAGCCTTCTGGGACTGAATACTGACATTGGCGGGGTGCTGTGTCTTTGCTTAATGAGCTTTCGTTCGCCCCCTCGCGACCAGGCATGGCGGAATGCTGCCCGGGCGCGGTTACATGTATGGAAGACGAATTTTGATCACACATGTTCTCAGATTCCTGATGCGAAATTGTGACAGACCCCGCCAAATTCCGGGTTTGTCTCTGATTTCCCAAGTCCCGAATATACGAGTTTCGAGTATCTGCCGTCATCCCCCCCATTGAATCTCCCACACCAGCGGGCTGTCGAATGCCCACTCAGTCTCGAGCTGGCTGTGCACCTTCGGATACATCATATTACAGAGAGTCGATGGACTCCTCGGACTCTGATTCTCACCAAGCCACGTCAGGACGGAAGCGAGGGTTCAGTCAGGTTATAGCATGCCCCCCCACACAGAGATCAGGACGCCAAGCTGGGACTCGACAGGTGCAAAGCGGTTCATACAAAGAACATGCGGTGCAACTTTGCACACAACGCTGTCTGCTTGGTCTGCAACAGGGTGGCCCACTCGATGAAAACTGTCCAAATGTCAAGCTGCACCGACGTGGCTGCCGACACTGTATCGATACTGGTACCTTGGTGCAGTTGCTCCAACAGCAGCTGGACGAAGATTTGGACCACAAATGCACGCCTTTCGGTGCTCGTGGATCTTATGGGGCGCCGTTCAGGATCACTTGTGCTGCGTATGGCTATACTGTGGTCCGAAAAGGAACCACTTCTCAACTGTGGAAGGAGGTTTCGCATGAAGCAGAGATATACCAGGTCCTAAAGAGAGCACAGGGGTCAGCAGTGCCCGTTTTTCTGGGGGCGATCAACTTAACAAACATTTATTTTCTACATGGAGCTGGAGAGATTCGTCACATGCTGCTCATGGCTTGGGGAGGCGACAGTGCCACAGATCGTAAGAAGGGGACCGTATATCGCCGCGAGAAACTCAGATCAATCCAGGAAATCCGCTCTTTGGGGATCATTCATCAAGACCTTCGGTCAGACAATATTATTTGGAATATAGAGCTCAATCCTGCTCTGGTTATTGACTTCCATCGTGCTGAGTTAGATCGCCCGTTATATCCATTGTCTGAGGTAGTGGGCCAGGCTCAGATGGTTATTGAGAAAGAGATAGAGCTTGAACCTCATTCATCCGCAGTCAGGAGACAGATAACTTCTCGGTCTTTCCCAGCCAATGGCGCTTAGTTATAGTTCTGGCAAGTAATTGATAGACCCTCTAAATATACCAGTCAACTAACATCATGGTTGGTGTTCATGCAAAGTCGGCTTTTTCATTGGCATGCTCAAAGTCAGACGAAAATGAGCAAGCAATGATACTATAACGAAATATAGAATTCTTTCGAAAATGTCAAGTAAATCTTGTGAAGTGACGTATAAATAGGGCGACTGCCTTGAGCGTTATCATCTTCATTAAAATATTTCAAAACCCTCTAAACCCGACACCAACGGCATGACAAGGGTCCAAATGCTTATTTTCAGAAAGATTGCGGGGCAAAAAATGAAGAGATCACTGATTGCCATGATTGGCCATTGTTAAATAAAGAAACTGACGGATATGCATGGACCAGGAATGATAAAATACTAATCTCATCTTGTCGCAGTTTCAACTGATGAGGCGCAGAGCGAAAAAGGATCGGATTTGGGGCCATAGGGGCATAAGGCTGCTTGTCGACTGCGGCTGCGCCTACGGGTCTTGCCCATCATTTCGGTTTTGGTTCTATTCAGCCCCAAAAAAAGCATTCACTTCGCTGCTTGTTTCTAATTTAAACAATAACTACACGATGAAGTCAAGGCATACTCTAGTTTTGAGATGGAGACTTTGCTTGTCAAAGTAACACAGATTTGATGAAAATGGCCTTGTATCAGGCGAGGAAATGCTATTTAAACATGTTCAATGTCCTCACAATCAGTCTATACAATCCAACACAAACACAACTCAATCAATCAATTCATCAATTCATCATTTCATCATACCACAATCCATTAAATAAAGCAAGCCACCATGGTCGCTTCCAATTCTCTCCTACTTGTTGCCCTCACGGCTGCCACCGCCTTTGCCAGCCAGCCAACTCCCGGGTCTCAAATACAAACGCAATACTTCCATTATCATCAGCCTGCCATTGAGTCACATGAAGGCAAAATTCAGCAAAGAGACCCTGGACGTCTCTCGGGTAGTCTCTTGGATAGTGATCTCTCGAATTTGCGTTCTAACTATTGTGATGGTTGTTCCGCCCCACAGTTCGAGCAAGCGAACCCCAATAACCAAAAGAGGGAACTCCGGTATCCTCTTAGGATGGGCGACCGACCGATTGTTGAGGCAAGACAATATGGCTTCGATGATGCAAATCAGTTTCACAACCAGAAACGCCACGTGCCATACCTTATGGAAAAGCACGAACCGAGTGAGGAGTTGGTCCAGCCCCAAGATGGAGCCGAGAACAGCGATAAGAAAAAGAGGGTGGTGATGCTTCCACCAGGGTCGCCAGACTATGAACGGCAATCGAAGTTCATTGAAGAGGCAACGAAGGAGGGTTTGGCGATTGCAAAGAGGGAGCCTAGCCCTGAACCAGAAGATTTCAACAAGAGAGAGGATGCTTCTGAGTCTATCACCAAACCATCGTGGACTGGAAATGTCCCTCTTGGCAACAACCCACTCCCACAGAACCTGCCATCTGAGCAGAAGCAAGGCAATGAAAAGAGGGAACTCAAGGGGAAACTGGACGACCACAGAGTTCAATGCTCTGGCATTCTGGGGGTCTGTGACGATTATGGCCCTTCCTGGAGCATCCTCGAGGACATCAACAAGAATCATTAAACCTGATGATGCTCACTCTCGATTCATGAAAATGAAGATATGGCTTTGACTCTTTTTCTTTCTTTTGTTTTGTTCTTTTGTTTTGTGAATAGCATAGCATGGATCGGTTATTACTTTTATGCATTTGTTATGTGTGTTTTTGGAATTTGTATTTTACAAGCGTGTCTGCAAATGAATTGAAATCATGAATCTTTCTATTGAATTCTTCCTTCCTACACTTACACGACATTTAGGCCAGAATCTAGGGGTAAGAGTAAAAGAAAGAATCAAATTCATATTATTCGTATTCCTTTCGGAACTCTAGATGGGACCGAGTGCGGACGTCGGGAGAGACGATCCCATGTAGTTACTGTTTCCGCATGATTCATCAAATTTGCCTTGTGCTCAAAGTCCTTATCGCAGATATCACATTTCACCCGCATCTCCTTCGGATAGCGTTTGATGTGCCAATCAATAAAGCGACGGCTAAGGGATCCAGGAGTGCCATACACCTTCATTCGCTTATTTTCTGGAGGTCTGGGATTTCCGAGACAGAGACAGCAGATTTTTGGTCTCTCATTAGGAGCTGTGATGCAAACTGATGCGATTGCTTGACGAAGAGCGCTCTCGCTTTCACCAGGTAGAGAGCAGGCTTGCCTCTTCGCAGCAGGCATGGCCGGCAAAGCATCCGTGGCACCACATTTCGGGGAAAGATTCGGCCGCCGCGATGGTGAACCCTCTTCTATGTCACAGAATACAATGACCGCATTGATCGCGGCAATTCGTCGTTGATACTCCTTTTCCACGGTCATGCCCGGCATGGTCAGAACAGTGTCGATCAACATCGTATGCTGTGGGGTCATGTACCCCGTTTGCTCCAGAACGCCCATAACCTCCTCATCTACCATCTTCCCAGCGAGTTGCCGTTCGCTGTCAATCACTGGCTGCTCATTCTTATATTAGACAATTGCGTTGCCGTTGCTTCTCATTCCGCAACTCCCGTAGCGCGCGTTGATAGCGCTGATCGGCACGCATGTAGTCTTTCTTACACCTCTTTACGCCTTTGTTTTCACGACAAGCGCGTCGCGGCAGCTTTTTCTCACTCTTTTCGAATTTTTCATCACCGAAAGTTTGTTGAAAGTCCCCTTCGGTAGCCTCGTAGGACCGTTTCTTCTCGTCCCGGAGTTGTTTTCTTTCATGAACATGTCCCTGCAACATCTGTACGCGAGGGAGATCGTTAACGCCGCTGGAATTTTCCAGCTTGTAGGGCCGTCGAGGATCAATGGACTGGCTCATAGAAGCCGCAAATCGCATTAGTTGTTTTTGGGCTGGTAGACCTTGTACGATCGCCTGAGTATCCACGTGAATGCCCACACTATAATGTCGAACGAAGGTGTTGATACTGGCATGCTGTTGGGCCAGTGGCTCAGTGGTATGGACACTGAGTCTGGCTAGCCTGCCAGTGCGCACATCACCAGGCAGGCTGTAGGTTCGAATCCTGCCTGACCCTTCGCCCACAAATCTTGTCTCTACCAAGTATCTGTCTCTCGCAGGTTTTCCCCCGAGCCTGGACGGGGTTTTTTTTCCCTGCGAAACAACAGGTAAATGCCGGATAGATCCCTCTGCCACGTCCTCAATGTACATAGTGGCTTTTGGTCGGCACCCAAGGAGAAGCTTCTTCTCTTTGGCAACGATTGCCAACACCTGCGAATTGTCAGCCCGGACCAAAGCCCTCAGGAAACTGGTCGCTTACATCCTCGATCTTGACAATGGTGTCCTTGCCAAGTCCATGCCCAATCTCGGCCTTGTAAACCAGATACCACCACTTCCAGAAAGTCTGCAACGAGCTCTTATATTGAATTCCCAGGGTCCGGCGTCCCCTTTTACCCCGTCGC
The DNA here is from genome assembly GCF_000600275.1 of Aspergillus ruber CBS 135680. Lineage (NCBI taxonomy): Eukaryota > Fungi > Ascomycota > Eurotiomycetes > Eurotiales > Aspergillaceae > Aspergillus > Aspergillus ruber. The sequence continues at coordinate 2,836 of NW_024467336.1, read as the reverse complement.
CGATCGCATCACCAGGAGAAGAGAGTTTTCAGGAAACGGACCGTCTCCTCTGAGTCAGAGAGCCAGCGGAAACGTTCTGCAGGATCATGCTTTCCATCTCGGCAGAACCTGGCCAGACAGACCAACTATTAGCACAGACATCGAAGTGTAAAAACTAGTGCCTCTCACCGGTCCCAATAATCCCGTGTCTCGTCCAACTTATCTTGGGTCCTTGAGCTGCAGCGTTTCTGTCAGAGCAGCGAGGCATCGAGACAATCAGCCTCTTGGAGGTAGTATTCCGCTGGAAGCTCTCTTCCCTCCTCTTCATCCAAGATCGAGTCATTGTCGGAACCACCATTCGAGTTGTTACTGTTGTCCGGCTCGGACTCACTGTTGAAGGAATTGTCGGAGGGATTGTTTGAGAAGACATCCGGTAAGTCAGTGCTGGCATCGCTTTCTTCATCGGACACGATACGTCGGGAGGAGGAACGCATGACGACGAAAGAAGTTATGAAGGAGAGGGCTCTAAATAGAAAGGAGATTAAACAAGTAGCCAAATCTAAAGCTTCTTCCCTTAAGCTGGAGGGGGCAGTATATTCAAGATCCTCAGCAAATGTGAAAGTCGCTCAGGTGTGAGGGGAATCAGGCGAGCGGACATCGTGAAGACCGTAGAATTTATAGAAACGGAGCGAAGACGATGGTCGCGAGGGGAGCCGTTTCTGGCTCCCCTCAGGAGAATGAGGCGTAGTTGAGCGACAAAGGAGTCCTCATCGGTGGTAGCATCATGGGTTGTCGTCGTGGGCCAGGCACTCAGGCATCTAGGCACTAGCAAGAGCCTACCAGGGGAGGCCGTGGGATTAGCTTCAACCGGTGCCAATACCGCTGCCGGTTAGCAAGACTCGTAAAACGGCGTCAAGTGCTGCCGTTTACGGCCGCTGGCTAACTGTGTCAACATTAAATGGAGTATCTTTTGTGACGGTTAGCGGGGCGCCAGAAGCAGCTCCCACTGAACCGTCCTTCTGCCACGTTTCAGGATCATGGGCAAGTAAGGGCGAATGTAGGGAATGGAGTGGGTTGTGCAACATCTATATTACAGTCTCCTTCTAAAGCAATGCATGGTTAGTTAGATCGAAAGTGATAGTAGGAGGAGCGGAACGGAAATTCTTTACTTGATAATACTGAATGGTTGTCCTAAGTGGCTTCTTGCTCTATAAAGCCAGCATTTTCAAGTCCATAACAGGTGTGAATCACCTGGGACCTCTTCAGCTTCTGAAGCTGCTCCAAGTCGGATTCAAAATCTCGAACAAGCTAGGAAGCGCGAGGATCAAATATGGGGCATATCTCTCAACCAACGAACCTTGCGAAGCTACATATTTTCTAGGGCGATAAGGATCACCCCCAAATCAGGTTCCGGTTACAGAGGTAGAAGCATCATGGAAACACAGAGAGAAAAAGAAACCAACTTAGTTTTATTGGGAAGTCATGACTAGAGTCAGTGAGGGTGGTCAAAAAAGTGAGAATTCCTAGGAGTACATCGAAAAGCTATGGTCTGAATACTGAAACTGTGTCCCTGGACTAGACAAAAAGCCATGTCCGTCCTGCGAAACAGAAAGGTATCGGCAGGGCCACTTAAAGCCTATTCAATTTGAGACCACCACAACAATCCTCAGTGCAGAGTAAAGATATTTAACAGGCCTCAACATTTCGAATCATGAGATTTCAAAATAATTCCGTCCCGCCAGGAACCTACATGATGTCCAAGAAATCTTCGTGGGTAAAGAAGCGTCACTCAGAGACCGCTCGAGCAAAGGCGCAACAGCGGCACAGACGTAAAAGGGGTCTTTTTAAAAAAGGCAGCAGAATTCTGCCTTGAATGCGAGTCTGATATCTTGGTGGCTGTTCGTATCCGGAAAACTGGGCAGATGTATATTCTTGATTCATTTTCGCTTAACCAGTGGCTTAATACATTGTCTAACCTGGTATGCCCAATCAAAATCTTTTCCCATCATCCAACTTACATTAGTAGACGCCGCGCTACCCTCATTCGATTCAGGAGACAATTGAGGATATTATGCCTCAGCTTGGTGAGTGTTTGTCCGATCAGGGAGGCGCGTCAACTTCTACCGGAGACGAAAAGGCATGATATGACTTAGGACACTTCTTATTGATTGCTATCTTTTTTTCTTTCTTTTTTTGTCTATCTCATTTCAGGATATTATTTTTCTACCACAGACACCTCCCCCATCCTTTGGAAAGAGAAATACTCCAATTGAAATATCAAGCAGTCCTCCAGCACACCAAAGTACATCATCAACTTTCCCTCAGCTTGATCGAACTAGTGAGATTGCCCGGCAGCAGTCAATTCAGCAAACTCAACAAAGTACAAAAATACGACCTCATGCTGGCTCTAAGATATTGTCACGCCGCCCACAAGTTACACGAACACAAATAACCCAATCAGCACAACCTACTCTCCAGAAATTTGGCGTTACTGTTATTATCTATACTGGTTTCTTATATGACTTTGATCTGGGATTTGGCGATCGGTGGAAATGTGTTAGAACTTGTTAGCACGGAGGCCGCACTGCGGCCTCCGCAGTGCGGACTTAGTAGTAGTAGTAGTAGTTGCTATTTAACGTCGGAGGTGGGACGTGCGTCAAATCACGTGCCCACAGAGATCCCGGAACGGAATATACGACGGGCGAAGCGGGCTCGCCTATCTAGTAGCTAAACTAATTCTATCATACATGCTGGCAGAAGCTCCCAGATAGGAGCTTGCCTAAGATTCTTGGGCCGCAAAGCGGCAATATGCATTCTGTGGAGGAAAGGGGACGAAGGAAAGGAGGGGTAGGAGAGG
>NW_024467335.1:154895-197290 GCF_000600275.1 Aspergillus ruber CBS 135680 | reverse complement strand
AGGTTGCCAGTCTGGGGGGGTGTGTCGGAATATAGAGGTTCCTTACCGAACAATACCAACTGATGCCTGATTGATGCCTTGCTGATATCATATGGCGAAAAGCAGCGTATTTACTCTGCTATTACTGCTTTTGAAACCGCACAATCGCTTAGTATACTCTATAAGGTATTTACGGTCGTATATAGGATCCTAGATAGCACACTTTTGCAAGAATCAGAGACCTCAACCATATACGCTTGATACGTACTTTCAACCCTGACTAAGCCACATTTCCGACATATGGTAGTTGATCACGTGATGCGCCTGTTAACTATCACCTATGATCCCTGTCCTTCCTGCATTATTACCAGAGCTTATAGTCCAATGATTCTGCCTTGACTCCCCGCATAATCACGTGAGATTAGTGCCTTAGGGGTCTGTAACAGTAAGAAGGTGTGTCACGGGCTCGGAATAGTAGATAATAACGAACTGAATTCCTATCTAGACTATTGTAGCCATCGACGAGAATATCGAATCTGGAGAAGAAAAGAGAAGAGGAAATCTATCTAGGTAATGAAGGGGTTTTATAGAGGTTGTTGCCGACATGGCTGAGTAGCAGCATTTGCGATGTATCATTCATTGCTGCAGTGTTGAGCCGTCATATATGAGTCGTCACAAGGTGGTGATGGTAAGTGCTTGGACCAAAACAAGCATAAAAAACAGTAATTAATTTAGATGAATCAGCGATTTATGCAAAAGAATTAGGCCAAATCAGGCCAAATAAGGTGTCTTTAGGTGTCTATGGGCAACCTATGTCAATGTCTAGCCAAGCCACACTTCTTTTCAAAAGGAGCTTTTGATAAGCGACATCTTACATAACTTTACTTATAGTCAGCTTACTTTGCCCGGTGATGCTGGAATTCCTCCTTGAAAAAGGATGTGTCAACCAAACTGTTCAGATTTTGGAGTTACGGCCTGGTTAAAGACAGCTCTTATTCCGAACGCTTCCCCACAAGCCCTATATAGCCCTAACAAACTGTCACATACTATCTAATAACCCGTAAATCTTATGTATTGCGGGAATTTGGATAGATCTTGTGTATTGTTTGGGGGAGACCAGGCAGGGATGGATTTGACGCATTCAAATCAGGAGCAGCAACAGCGGCTATCCGACGACGGAAATACCAGATGATAGCGGCTAGAGCTATGAAAAATGTACAACCAACTCTCACTGCCAGTGTAGGTTCCAGTGCCGCTGCTTGAATCCGAAGACCCACTAGATGTTGAAGGATTAGTGGATGGAGGCGTTGTTTTTGCGGTGTCGTTCTTTGGTAGAATTCTGAAATGATTGCGGGTAAAGGTGATTATGTCAATGTAGACACTAGTTAAACATCTTAAAATAGAAAGGATATGTCAGATCTATTCCTGATTACACAATCCAGTTCCAGGATCTCTATCATAATAGCCATACTCATTAGTCTAGAGAGAGATTAACATATTGCTGCCGGAGCTGAAATACGCCCAATGAACTGTCTTGAATCTGTGCCAACTCGCTGAAGTACAAATGAATGATTTTTGAAGTTGGTTTTCCCAGAGGATTCGGAGCGTCTGGTCCATATCGTACTCCAGACTTTTGTCAGATTTTTCTGGAGGACACCAGAAGGAATTAACCGCGTTGACCTCAACAATGGAATAGAGCAAAAGGATTAAAAGGGAGCTCGACATGTTTACTGTGCTTTTCAAGATTCGAATACCACAACCAGGGGCAAGATTGAAAGCAACCAGGAAGCTCGAAAGGAGAGCGATACTAAGTTAGTGGAAGTGGAATGTTTACATTTTGAAACTGATAAGTTTGTACGGGCATCTTCTCTGAAGGCACTACACGTCGTCTTGCCAATTGAGCAAGACTCGAGTTGCTCAAGATATGTGGAAGGGTTGTCTTCTAGTGACGTGCATATGGCGTATGGCACCTTCCCCCGATTAGCGACATTGCATACCTTCCGAGTTAATGCGCGATGTATTTAATGATAAACAGGGGCCGATCTTGAAGAGACGAAAAAAATCAACTTTCCTTCTGTGTATTTCAAATACAACTGGGTGGTCCATTTCCGACGTCGGGAATAAGTCGTCATATCAATCCCGATGTTTGGGATATTTATCGGCTCATTCACGGACCCTTAGATTTCTCGAAAACACAGGCTTTTACACAATTTATTTTCTCTCAAATATCATACAAAAATGCCTGGCTCCTTTTCTGAAGATATGGCACCACCTCAATACAGCTTTATGGACGATTACAGCGAGGGTGCACACCCCCAACTTCTCGAAGCTCTTGTGCGCACCAACTCGACCCAGCAAGTCTCCTATGGAAACGATGAGCACAGCAATGAAGCCCGCCAATTAATCCGGACCAAGCTTTCTGCCACCGAGGATGAGGTAGCCATTCACTTTGTGCCTAGCGGAACTTCCGCCAATCTCATCTGCATCGCGAGCTGTTTACGACCTTTCGAGGCGGTGTTGACCATCGACTCTGGACATGTTGTTAGTAAAGAAGCGGGTGCTATTGAGGCTACTGGACACAAGCTGATTGTTGTCCCTGGGGAAGGAGGAAAAATGACGCCCCAAAATTTAGAGAAGGCTGTTCGCCAGAATCAGTTCTTCCCGCACAACGCTAAACCGCGGCTGGTTTATATTTCCAATGCCACGGAGCTGGGAACGATCTATACCAAACGAGAACTGGAAGATATCAGTGCTGTGTGCAAACGCTGGGACCTGTTGCTTCTCATAGATGGCGCTCGTATTGGAGTAGCCCTGAGTGCCCCGTCAAATGATTTGACACTGCGAGACCTAATCGACCTAACCGACATATTCTGGATTGGTGGTACCAAGAATGGTGCATTACTGGGGGAAGCAATTGTTGTACGGAACCACCTGGCGGACGGCTTTGCTTTCTATTTGAAGCAACACGGTGCATTGCTGGCCAAGGGTCGCATAATAGGGGTTCAGTTTGCAGAGCTCTTCCGGGAGAATCTCTTCTCTGAACTTGCAGCAAATGCCAACAACGTGGCCCAGATGATTTCAGACAATTTTCAGAGCCTGGGTTATCAACTATCCGCGAAAACCGAGACAAATCAAGTATTTGTGAGGTTGCCAGAAAGCTTGGTTAGACGGCTTGAGGAACGGTTTCGCTTTTATACTTGGGAGCATCTCGACGATCAACAAGTTGTGGTTAGGATCGTTACGTCGTGGGCTACGGACACATCAATAGTGGATAAGTTCAACGCGTGGGTTCATAAGTGGACTATATAAACCAATCTGCAATATCAATCATGAGAAGTGTACGCAAATTTCAATGAAACAAGCTCAGTACAGTCTAGCTGCCTTCAATACTGAGTGCTATCGACTATACAGCGGTCTTTGCCCTAGAAATAGCTAGTCAATACCAGTACGAACGGCAACTTATGATAATTGGCATTTAGGGAGGTTTATACAATTGAAGCGCTAGTAGTAATAGCAGTACATATAGAGTCCTCTTATACCAAAACTACTTTTATCTGGAGAAATGCTCGCTTCGTTGTACTGATTACTAATCGCCTAAATTGGCATTCCCGACATCTCGATTCCCGACTTATTCTCTTGTCATTCCCGAGGAATGCATTAGAAAAAAAATGCGCCTTTCTATATCCTGCGATTCTTGTCGGTATGTAAAGCCATTGTCATGATTTGCGCAGTTCCACTAAAATTGATTACAGGAAAGCGAAAGTCAAGTGCTTTCATGAGGGCCGTCCTCCATGCCGTCGATGTCAACGAGGAAATAGACATGGTTGTGTACTCACAGATCCGCGAGCGTCACCGTTACGGCCACAGGGAGAATCATTGATTGTCCAGCGTAAGAGAAAATCTGCTTCTAGGGCTGTGGTTGATAATGCCATTCCCAATCTCGTGGACTCCAGTGATGAGCCCCAACTTCTGCCTCCCAACCCGGTTGCCTCTCTATCTCCGTCTACTCTCATCAGCGCCTGTGACACCTACCGTAAGAAGTTCCCTGTAGCGAACTTTCTTCACTATCCGTCACTTATTGCCAACGTATCGGCCAATCCCTCTTCTGTGGACTCGGTGTTCGTTGCCTCATTGCTTTCCCTCTGTGCCCGCTTCCTTCCGGAGTATAACCTGGACCTCGGTGAAACATATGCAGAGTATGCACGCTTGGAGCTGGCTCGGAAAGCCTTCGAAACCCCCTCATTATCCCTGGCACAGTCTTTGGTGATGCTTGTATTCTACGAGTGGGGTTCGGGGCGTCCATACAAAGCGTGGATGTATAGTGGTGAGCATATATCATCTTTCCATTCGATATATCACTGACACTGTTAGGAATGGCGACTTACATGATACAGTCATTGCTGAAGACAGCAGATGATAGCATGGAGCACAATCCAGATGAATTTAATGACTCTCAAATCCAGTATGAGCAGCTTGTCCGCACGTATTGGGTCTGCTTCGCCCAAGACTGCGAGCTAAGCTCAGGAGCCCGCCAACATTTCGCCCTCTCCTTTCGCCATATTTCCGTTCCCCTACCAGTCAGCGATTATGATTTTAATTTCGGCCGCCGGGGGCCACCTAGATTGATGCCAGCGGATCTTACTCGAGGCTCCCCGCTGTGTGTGAAATTGACTATCGAACACGGCTTGACGGTCGTGACGCGCGGTTTTGATATATTCGTGCGCATCTTACGCTTTGCTAATGAAAGTCGTCGCGGTAGAGTGTCGTTAATGACGACGGCACTGTCATCACCACAGCAAACCTGGCAAGTTCTCAAAGAAGAGCTAGATGAATGGAGATCCCTACAAGACTCGACTCTTCAGTACCCGGCTACCAGCGTTCAAGTGCATGTTGCTCTCGGATACGGGGAGCTCTTTGCTTATATCAATCTGATACATTTCATGAGGTAGGATCGCATCAACACCGTCAACTGGAGCACCAAGTAACTGACTTGCTGAAGCATCCTTTTCCTCTACCGGGACCAGCTTCTGTCCAGATTAAAGCAGATCCATGATCCACACCACGATCCTCAGCCTTCAACTGGTTTGGACGGGTCCGCTTGGAGCGAAGATGCGCTTGACTGCCTTTTTGAAGCAGCGCAGAATATTGGAGGTATTTTATCAGCTCTAGAAAGCTGTTCAACGTCCGTCATCACTCCATATGCCGGGTTCAGCGTCTTTGTTGCTGCCCATATAAATATGTACGGCACTGTATCACCACTGCGTTATCCAGGTGGACAAGAGCGCGCGAAGGACGAGAAGAAGGCTAATTTTTCGTATCTCGAGCGGCTGTGCAAATTCTGGCCGGTTGGTCACAACTGGGTAAGTCTGCCGTTGCTATCCCGTTACCTACACCAGACTAACAATCGGTAGTGGCGAGCTGTACAGGACGCAAACAAGTTCTACGAAACGGCTAGAAATAACCAGGAACATGCAATTTCAGGTGATCGTCCTGGCCATATAACTCTAGCAGGGACTCTTGATGAATATGGGGACATACGATCTTCTCGTCCGCGGAATGAGCTGTCCTCGAATACGAGCCACATTCCGCTGCATAGGGGACTAACTGACTCCCCTTCTCAGTCTCGTTTGCCGTTCAATGACCAGTTTATATTGGATGCTCAGGAATTGGAGACGGACATGTTGCAATGGCCCTTTATTGACGAAACTTGGTCATCTGGGTTTGATACGGGGTTTGACGCCGCGTGGCCTAGTTTTGGCTAACAAAAGTACAAGAATCGCATAATAATGTGCGATATACCAGATTGGACTACAATGGCTTCAAGAAACCTTTATTCCAGCTACAAATGGCTGTATGACTGGAAAATATCGCCTTTTGATCCTTGATGGCCATGGGAGTCATTTGACACCTAGATTTGATGAGATATGTAGTCAGAATGATATTATACCAATCTGCATGCCTGCTCATTCATCACATCTCTTACAGCCCCTTGATGTGGGTTCCTTCTCACCTTTGAAGCGGGCGTATGGACGTCTGGTTGAGAACAAGGCACAGATCAACATCAGCCATATTGACAAATTTGACTTTCTTGAAGCCTATCCCCAAGCTCGTAAAGAGGCCTTTAAGGTGGAAAATATCAGGAATAACTTTGCTGCAAGTGGCTTGGTTCCTTTCAATCCAGAAAGAGTGCTTGGGCAGTTCAATATACAACTCAAGACCCCTACACCACCAGGCAGCCATTCTACTGATTCAGCACCCAAAACGCCTCATAATCTCAAGCAACTGGAAAAGCAGGTATCTACAATCAAGGAGTTTCTAAGGCAGCGTACACAGAGTCCTCCAATTCCAATGAATGATGCAATAAACCGAGTTGCCAAAGGGTGCGAAATCCATATGAATAGTGCAATCCTTCTTTCCAAAGAAGTCCAGGATTTACGGGCTGCACATGAGAAAACACTGCAAAAGCAGAATCGATCCAAGCGACAATGGCTTGTACGGATGGCCTGTCAATTCAAGAAGGCATAGAGCTTGTGCAGCAGAGGAATGAGGTCCAGAGAACTCAAGATACTGTACAGATGGAGACTGCGCCATCGCACTTTCCGGTCAAGAACAGCGAAAGGTCTAATTTAAACATTCAAAATAGCATTAATATATAATTACTAATTATTACCACGATTAGGACAGTGAGTCCTTCTATGTCCCAAAACATTGCAATCAGAATACCGTGGTGGTGCCCGTACATGTGGTTGAAATGTCGATGGCGCAGTCTCCATCTGTACAGTATCTTGAGTTCTCTGGACCTCATTCCTCTGCTGCACAAGCTCTATGCCTTCTTGAATTGACAGGCCATCCGTACAAGCCATTGTCGCTTGGATCGATTCTGCTTTTGCAGTGTTTTCTCATGTGCAGCCCGTAAATCTTGGACTTCTTTGGAAAGTGTCACGGCGCTCTACTAGGATAATGAAACATCCAACTCATGGGTTCTACCTAGGTAGCTATCGACGAGAATAATCAACATGAGGAAGGAAGAAAGGAAGTGACGCCGTATATATCAACAAAGCAAACAACTGCATCTCACGTGATAGCCAGACAACGTGACCAGGCCGTCACAGTTAAGGATCATCCACTTCAATAAGTCACCTTCTGTCAGGGTGCAGGGTCAGGTACAGATATTAGGAATTGACGAACAGGTTAAGCTACAGGTCAGGCTATCTACAGATACATAGACAAGACGCAGCTGCCCGAACTAACTAGGATTGGTGTAGTGAGATATCCGATTGACAGATTGGGGTATAATACGGAGAGTCTCGGGGTTTTGGGGCAAAACCCACTCCACTCCGCCCCGAGTGACACTCTACCTGTAACATATAGTATTGGGAAGGTTGTTGGATGAGATGGGTTGAGGAAGATCACTCTTAAACAAATCACCCCGCTTGCGCTTTCTTGGGCTGAGTAAAAGCAACCATCTTACAATGCATTGGGATCATTTGTAGCATCTCACTGTGGAAGTAGCACGCCTGGTCAAGTCCCTGTGATGGAGGACCAAAGCATGATCACAGCTTGCTGGATAATCTGCTCCCATAATGGAAGAAAGAAGAATGGACCCAGTGGTGGTGTAAAAGGATGCAGAAATTATCTATGTCCAGTGTGCTCTTCTTTTTTGCATGCCTGCTGATCTTGTGCTCTGCAGGAAAAACTTGTTCAAGGTACTGTCATCTATTGAGTATCCAGGTGTAAGAATGAAACAGGAAGCTTAAACATACTTGTTGCATCTGCTCATGAACATGATGATTTACAGGCTGGCAGGCAAACAAACCAAAGTATTGGCACAAGCACTGCCAATATTCATTGTAGGTCTGAAGTTTTTTCTTGCGCGAGGTCCTTGGCATCCAGTCAAGAAAGTTCATATAGATGGCTTTATCTTCTGAGAGTAGATATTCAATGTAGTCTTCATTTGAGTGTGCACAATATCTGCAGGCTGTTAGTTTTATTGAAACACCCTTTGGTCCACTGTGAGAGTGAAGGGGTGACATGCCTTACCAGTACTGTTCAACAACTGCAAGACCTTTAAATGTCTTGGGCTTGTAGTTAGGGGGAAGCCATCCCAGATTTTGGGAATACTCAAGTCTGGTCCGAGTCTCCTCACACAGGACAGGATCAGCCCAGTACTGGTGCTCATCGGGGTTCGCAGGGTAAGCCAACAGCACAGGGTGCTACGAAAGAAAAATGGGCTTGGCGGGTGCAGAAAAGTGGCCAGACCATGTGTTTGAATCATTAAAGTGGCAACAGGTCGCTGAAACGCCGAGTGGAAATGACGCCGTAAACGGCTTCACTGGCGGTCATTTTCGGCGTCGATTTCACAGGTACTCACATTCTAGTTGTAATTGCAAGTTTGCAATCCCATGAGAAGTACGGATATTACTAACAGCCGAGATACCCTACATGCTGCGAATCGAAACATATGTAACGAACGGATGTTTATTTAGCATATCCACCGGCCTGCGGGTAAACATGTTAGCCCTAGCTGCGTAACGGTCGTAGAAAACAATGCATACAGCAAGGTAGTACACCGTAGATAGACGCACACATACACCGGCGATATATCTTTTTCTTCGAGGATACATGGATATATAACGCTTGGTTTTGGTCGAGTCATAGCACGCGACATCTTTCCATTACCTTATCCCCAGCGTCACACAGTGGCAAAGAAATCCCCTTATGTTTATTCCACGGTGTATTGAATGCTAGCATAGCAACTTCTTGTACCACATTCCTGCGGGAGGAATGTATAAGGGAGAGGGTATGTAACCCATCGATCACCGACCATTAACCGACCACCATGGATCCAACATACACAACCCGGCAGTTCCGTGAATATCTCCAGTACAGCTATCCTCCTGCTACACTGCTTATCTTTTTTATTGCTTTTATTACGAATTCAATTCTGATTGCTAAAGGCTCGCAACATGGTAGCGTGTTACAGTATAGTCCCGAGGGAAAGCCCTTTCCCAAGAGGTTGAGGGGCATGATAAACAAGATTGCGGATGCTCATAAGCACGAGTTCTCTTCTAGAGCAAGATATGCATTCGTATGGCTTGTGGTTGGTGTTTTGGTGACTTTTATGGCGGATGCTGCTGTCCATATCAGTCATGTTATTGCAGCCAAGGAGGAGAGCTGGTGGTGCGGGCAGGCGACTGTGGTGAGTTATTCGCCCTGCATGACCTGAAGATAGCTAACAAAATTACCGTGTAGATCTACGTCGTGGGATCATTCTTCTCCAACACAGTTATCTTCCTCTCCCTCCTCGACACACATCCCGCCCCAACCTTCGCGCAATTCATTCCCTGGTCCATAGCAATTCCATTCGAACTCGCCATAGTCGCAACCTCTCTGTCAATATATACCAACATACACCATGAGCCGGCCGTTGGGGATGCATTCGGTGGCCCTCTACGGGAAAGAATCACAAATTGGGAATCGCTGGAGGTGATATCCGGTGTTGTTCGACTTGTGGTTCTGACTTTCCTGGTCGCTTTGTATGTGCTGCAATTTATTCGCGCGAATTCGGACGAGGGCTCTCGGGAAGATAGCCCAATGGAGCAGATAGGACTACTCGACTCTTCTGAAACTAAGATTGGGGCCGAGCATAGCGAAGGCGAAATTGGTACTCCCGGAAAACAAACAATACCGCCGAATACCTGGTGGCACTACCTCAGCGGTTACTCCGTACTCTTCCCATACCTATGGCCGTCCAAATCTCGTCGCCTCCAGTTCATCGTCATATTCTGCTTCGGCCTCCTAATCCTCCAACGTATCGCCAACGTCCTAGTCCCCTACCAAGTTGGCGTAATCACCGAAGCCCTCTCCATCGAAGACAACAAACTCCACCTCCCCTGGCTCCAAATCTGCCTCTACATAATCTATCGCTGGCTCCAGGGCAGCCAGGGCATTCTCGAGTCCTTGCGCTCATATCTCTGGATTCCCATTAGTCAATATGCATATATGGAAGTGTCGACTGCATCGTTCGAGCATGTGCATTCGCTCAGTCTGGACTTTCACTTGAATAAGAGGATTGGGGAGGTGCTTTATGCATTGAATAAGGGAAGTGATTCTGTGAATACGTTTCTCGAGCAGGTCACGTTTCAGGTTGTGCCTATGGTTATTGATTTGGGGGTTGCGGTGGGGTATTTTTTGATTGCGTTTGGCGTGTATTATGGGCTTGTTGTCGCTGTTGTGACGTTTTTCTATCTTTATGTTACGGTGCGGATAGCGCAGTGGAGGGCTGAGATGCGAAGACAGCAGGTCAATACTCACAGACAAGAAAATGCCATCAAGTAACCCTCCCACCACCATTCAGCAAAACCATATGCTAACAGCAGCGCTACAGAAACGACTCCCTTTCCTCCTACGAAACAGTAAAACACTTTAACGCCGAACCCCTCGAGCACACTCGCTACCGCACTGCCGTCTCAACCTTCCAATCCGCCGAATACCACTCCCTCTACGCGCAATCCTTCATGACAGCAGCCCAAAACACAGTCTTTATCCTCGGCCTGCTACTCACCTGCTTCATCGCCGCGTACCAGGTCTCCATCGGGCAACGACCCGTGGGCCAATTTATGACGTTGCTTACATATATGGCGCAGCTGCAGACGCCGTTGAGTTACTTTGGGACGTTTTATCGGTATATTCAGACGGCGATGATTAACTCAGAGAGGTTGTTAGAGTTGTTGAGGGAGCGGGCGTCGGTTGTTGATAGGGTATCTGCTATACCCATGGATATTTGTCAGGGATGGATTACCTTTGATGAGGTTGGTTTTGCGTATGACGGGAGGAAACAGAAGAACGCGTTGAACGAATTATCGTTCCACTGCGAACCAGGAACGACGACAGCACTAGTCGGTGAGTCTGGAGGCGGGAAATCGACTATCTTCCGCCTGCTCTTCCGCTTCTATAACCCCCAAAACGGCCGGATCCTAGTCGACAGCCGCGATGTCCAGGATATAACCATAAGTTCGCTCCGCGAGCACATCGCCATAGTCCCCCAGAACACAGCCCTCTTCAACGAATCCCTTCTCTACAATTTGCGCTACGCAAACCCCTGCGCCACGGACGAGGACATTCACAATGCCTGTCGCGCAGCGTGCATTCACGATAAAATCATGACTTTCCCAGAAGCCTACGAGACGAAAGTCGGGGATCGGGGACTGCGGCTCAGTGGTGGGGAGAAGCAGCGGGTTGCGATTGCGCAGACGATTTTGAAGAATCCGCAGATTATTCTGTTGGATGAGGCAACCGCTGCGTTGGATAGTGAGACGGAGGGACATGTGCAAGAGGCGTTGGGGAACCTGGCGAGGGGGAGAACGGTAATTATGATTGCGCATCGGCTGAGCACTGTTACCGAGGCAGATCAGATTTTGGTACTGCATGAGGGGAGGGTTGTAGAGAGGGGAAGACATCAGGAATTACTAGAGATGAAAGGAAGGTATATGGGGATGTGGCGGAGGCAGAGTCAGAGTCAGAGTGCTGGAGGGGAGTTGCGGAAACGTAGTCCACAGCAGGTGTTGCTCTAGCTTAAGCTTAAGTATGCCGCGACATGAGATTGTACATAAGTCATTTGAACCGCATTGCGAGGTAGCATTTTGTTCTATCAAAACTCCTATTCTTCATAACCATAACCCATAATGCATATACAAATCACTTTACTCATCATCACTCTCTTCCTCCTCTTCATCACTATCCTCCTCCTCGGCATTGGCAAGCCAATCCACAAACTGTTGCGTCTGAGCCCTAACCTTCCGCATATCCTCCGTCCCACTAGACCGCTCATCATCCCACCACTGCTCATACGCCTCCTCCTCAATCAGCTCGAGATCATACAGCTCCTTGGCCGTAAACAGAAGAACCGTATCGCCCTTTGGCCAGGTAACAAGATCCTGTTGGAGTAGGACTAGTAGGTCTACCTGATCCGGCTTCGCAGCGGTCTCGCGGTCGAACAGGGACCGCTCCACGATCTCGCGGTATGTGCCAAAGATGTCACGGACGGCCTGCGATGCGGACTTCTGGCTCTCGTCCATGAGATTCCCGATGCGTTTCATGAAGGCGGAGACCACCGCACGGCGGACTTGGTTGTCGGATGCGTTAGCAGTCATGCGTAGGGAGACAAGCTCGAGTTGCACGACGTCTGAGGTGACCTCGTCGCGGAGACTGTCGTAGACGCTGACAGCAGCGTCTTGGACGAAGTGGTCTTCTTTTTCTTCTTCGGAGACGGAGGTGCCGTAGCTTCCTGCGCGGGAGCCAGCGAAGTCAGAGGTTTCGGAGGAGAGCGTTGAAATGGATTCGGTGGAGAGGGAGAGGTTGGCCATGTTGTAGACTAAGCCGGAGGAAGTTTCACTTGCATCATCCTCTTCGTCGTCCGAGTCTTCGTCGCGGGTAAATTCATAGCCCTCGCCTCCTGCACCGACGACCGCCGGATCGCTCTCAGGTGCAGCTTCATCATCCTCCTTTGGAGACTTGGTTATACGAATTCCTTCGCCAATGGTGATCCCATCGGCAATCTTAACACCATACGAGAGAAGCGCTCCCGACTCGACCTTGCACTGGTTACCCACCACAGCACCATCAGCAACAATAGCCTGGTTAACAATCGTGTTATCCCCAATTACAACATTTTCCCAGATATAAGCACCATCCAGAGTCACGTTCTTGCCGATCTTGCAGTTCCTCCCGAGCACCGTGTTCTTCACTGTCGTTTTCTCACCGATGCTGGTACCTTGTCCGATCACCACCCGACGACCAACGATGCATGACCGCGCCAATGTGACATTCTGTTCTTGGTATAGGTTGCTCTTGCGGAGTTCGTAGGTGTGCCCGGGAAGCAGGTTCGTGTCTGGGCAGAGAGGATACGTCCATCTCGAAATGACATCCTTGCTGATCGCATCGTACGCCTTGAGATTCCGCGCTCTTGCCGCGTAGTGGTCCTTGATGATGTACGTGTGGATCGTCTTCCCATTCAACTCGTAGTCCTTCAGCACACCGAACAAAAATTGCTTCCGCGGGGCCTGGTAGTCGAAACTGTCGGACCACAAACTCAGAACGTCGGGCGTGCAAATGTCGATGCTGCAGTCAATCAAATCCTGACGGATATCAATCTCCGAATGCTCAGCAATAATCTCAGTATCAATGTTCAACCGCGCTCCATGCTCCGAGTGCTCCGCGTGGTGGTCGATCTCTTCGTAATGCAGACAACGGTCCTTGGTCGGGTCGACGACAAATACTGGCGAAACGGACGAGGACTTGGTTCGGTGGTTCCGGCCAGCTTCACGCAGCACCATGGTCATAATCGCGTTCTTATCGGCTTCGCGGCGGGCTCGGTGCGTAGCCAGGGCTCCTTCGATCGGCATGTTGCTGATGACATCTCCACTCAAGACGATGAAGTCTCCCGTAATGACATGTTTCCCGTCCAGATCGCGCATAACATCTCCGACAGATGTGGAGGTGGATTTGAGAAAGGTCAATTGCTTGAACGGCGACGAGGATGCTCTCCATTTTGATGCGCTGGTGCCACACGTTAGCTTGGTCACATCCACGCCTTTATTCCTTCCATCACATACTTGATGTATTTCTCTAGCTGATCCGAGTGAGCACCTCCATAAAGAAACACCTCCTCGACGCCCGCATTGGCAAGGAATTCGAACGTATACTCGATCAACGGCGTGTTGGCCAACGGCAGTAAACACTATATTCGTTCACTCGCATTAGCATCAACCCTCACTTGACCATAGAAGAGGAAAGAGAACTCACCCTAGGCTTATCGAGAGTAAATGGCTCGAACCTCGTCTCAAATGTATCTGCCAGGACCTAAACCAGTCAGTGCCCCAGCCCCGCGCGTTGTGTCCGTCGATCTGCGATATCGAAATCCGGGGTTCAGGGACGAACATACAACGGCCTGAAGTGTCTCCTCGACTTCCTCTGCAGCATTCCGCTGCTTCGGTGCACCACCGCCTTTCTTGGGGGCCATGGCTACTAACAATCATAAGTTAACAACCAGTCTCCGTGTGATCGGAGAACGCACAATGCGGGGGTATCGCACTTACCTCTGTCCGTACAGTCGCGGGGTCAAAGGTAGAAAAATTTCGTGAATAGGACACAGTAATCCAACTCTCTCACAGGTTCCTCGTTGATTCAATCGCGACGCTCTCATAAAAAATTCCGCCAAGCCATCGGAGTCAATCTCCATCCCACTTTGATTCTGCCCAGCGGTGAATATGTTTTTCATGTTTATCTTTTTTGCGCTGTTTGCAAAATCTAGTCACGTGAAAATCACAGTGGCGTAGTACAGCCCCCAAAAATCCAGACCCTCGAGCCGACCCTGGACAAGGCCTAGACCCGTGGGGAATGCAGGCGTGTGTATTTTTGTTTTCTTTCAAGGGTTTATTTTGACGAATCTGTCCCGGCGATGCGGGCTGCCGCTCATGTGGAGCCTTGCTGGACTTATTGATAGTAACACAATAGTAGATGCAACCAATTTGTTCATCGAATGCAGATAGATACATTGGAAGGGGGGAGAAAAAAAAAAAAAAACCAAAAATCACACGCCACCAATCCCAATTCTTGTACACCAAAAGCCAAACGCTTCCCCATAGGGAGTATATAAAAATGGAAACATCTCACGCTGCCAGTCCTCAAAGTCTCGATCCAGAGCTCCGCAGAACGCCCCATGTAGTCTATAAGTCACAAAGAATGAAAAAGAGAAAGCCTCCCGGATAACAATGTAAGAATATTCGTGGTAGAAATGAATCGTAGTCCGGCGACGGTATGAACGAATCGAATCTTAAGCAAATTTGTACGCGAGGTGTATATGTGCAGTTAGAAGTGGAATAGAAATATCGCGTCAGGCGTTCATAGAGAAAGTAGACTAGCCCGTCCGTGCTTGCACCGGGTTAACCATCGTCTGTGCAGGCTGAGCATACATGCGCGGTCGCTTCGTCACGTTGGGGTTATCTGGAGCGCTGGACATCTCAGATACTTGTCGCCGGTGCGGTGGCCGTACTGCCGGTTGTGGTGCTGCTGCTCCGGCCGGGGCGAGTGCCACTGTCGGTGCTGGATACTGCACACCATTCTGATCGACTGCGTACGCGACCGGAGCACCCGGGGTGGCAGCAGCATATTGACCTTGTACATGCGGAATACTGGGGTGAACCGCCATGCCGTGGAATTGGCCTGGCGACTGCCAGTTGCTCATCGACGCGGCTGGCGACTGACCGGGCGAACTATCCTCCTTGACTGATTGAGCAGCAGAGCCTTGTGCAGCCATTGGGACCGCAGGTGCAGGTTGTGGAGCTTCCATGCCCGGCGGGATAGTCTTGAGGTGGACAAGGTGCTTTTCAAGCATGTCGAGCAGGCTCTTGCGGGTAAACGGTTTGGGAAGCACGTCATCCATTCCTAATTGAATTAGCAGCCGCATAAAGGCAGGCATCAGTAACAAAGCGCACTTACCATGCTGGAAGTAAAGCTGAATATCATCACTCCGAATGTTGGATGTCATGGCGATAATAGGAGTCCGATCGAATTGACGAATTAGGTGGCAGGCTGAGACACCGTCCAGATTGGGCATGATGATATCCATGAGAATTAGATCGTATTTCGAGCCATCTTGAATTTTGTTCACAGCCTCGAGACCATCAAACTGCAGTGGATCAGTGGACGTTCCATACTAACAAGGAGACAAAACATACCGCAGTATCAATGACACAAGAAAACGAATACAAAAATTTACCACCAATTTGACGGCACGTTGCGTCGTCCTCGACGAGTAGAATGTGCGGGCTGCGCATCCAGCCCGGATCAACGTTGGTGCTCTTCTTTCGATTATCGGGGAACTGCCGGCGAGCATCTCCGGACTCGATCTCCGCCTTTGGTGGCATCGGATACGGCACATTGTTGACATGCTCACTGTACATGGGATCAATGCCATTGGTTGCGCCAACAGGGTACACCACGGTATCCATCTCGCCGTTCATCTTGGGCGTTGTGGTGGGATAAACCAGGGTCGCAGGATTTCCAGCCGTTGGCGCACGCACCATTCCGTTGGTCGGCGTTGATACCACAGTAGTCGGTTTGGCTTCCCCTAGTTGATCAACGCCAGTGAGGTTGAACTGCATTTCGGAGTGCATATCGTTGAGCAGCTTCGAGGCCTGCTGAAGCGGCGATGATGGCTCATCGTCCATCGGGGTGACCTGAGACGGACTCAGAGTTGAGCCAGCTTGCCCTTGGGCTGGGAAGGGGGCGGCCGTCTTGCTGTCACGTCTCTGCCGAGCGTCGACGGACAGAAGATAGGTCATCAATTGGTGGATGACATTCTCATGGTTGAGGACGGTCTTTTGCACGCGCATCACCTCCTGCAGCATGAGCTGATGGTCGACGGTGAGTTGAGCATAGCGGTCGGACAGGTGTTGGATCTGCTGCTGTTGGGCCACGATTTGTTGGTTCAAGAGATCGATTTGCTGTGTCGGGACGGAGTCATCATGGTCGCGGGCCTGTTTACGGGGCGCCGGCGCTTTCCGTCGAATATTGTCCAGCGATTCCTTGCTGTTGGCCCGAAACTCGGGGTGCTTGAACTCCCAAGCCTATACACTATTAGAATACTGTACGTCCAGTAAGGAATAGATGTCGCCTACGTTGGGGCCGTATGGTGATTGCCCATTCTCCTCGTTATTCTGTCGGACTTTGTGGAAATCGTACTTGTTCAGCTGGCGGACGAAACTGGCAAAGTTGCTGTGTTTGAAGTGTCTGGGCAGGATAGTTTTGGTAAATTTTTCGCACTAGAGCAGGTCTCCCAGTCAGTCTAGGTTCTTGACAGTGGATCGAACGGGGCGAAGTGGGCGCGAATTATTTACCTCCAAGACGACGAAGCTGTCCCCCTCATCACCCCAACGAACTATCTCCGAATATGACGGGTCCTCGAGCATTCTTGAAACGAGTCAGAACACGAACTATTGATGTGATCCATGGTCGCGCGGCAGTGTTGGGCCGAAAGCGCCAGCAGTCGAGGAAAGGCAGCCAAAAAAAAAAAAAAAAAAAAAAAAAAAAGACAAAAGGATGGCGAAAAAAGCAGCGGGGTGGAAAGAGAACTCACTTGTATAGTTTTCGCACCTACCATTGTCAGTATGATTGAGATATAGTAAAAAATATGAGGATAATAGAGACGTACAAAATCACTGGAGTTGCCCGAGGGCCCGGAGTTGGACGAGGTCGAGGTCTGGCCACCCTCCATCGTGGGCTAGACGGGTCGCGACCGATCGAAAAGCAGCAGGGAGGATTATCACAGTGAGTGACGGGCAATAACAAGATACAAGAGAGAGAAAAGATATTAAAAAAAAAAAAAAAAAAAAAAAAAAAAAAAAAAAAAAAAAAAAAAAAAAAAAAAAAAAAGGGAAGAAAGAAGAGAAAGAAAGAAAAGAAAAAATAAAACGAGAGAAGAAAGAAAAGAACCTAAAGAAGAGAAGAGAACAGAAGGGTGAGTTGGAAGAGAAAAGAGGGAAGAAGAGGAGGAGAGGAGAAAAGAGTGGTCAGTGGGACGGGGCCCAGTAGGAATTCCGCAGTGACCCCGGAATACTAGGGACTATCACCACTAGAGCTGTTATATATAGTTGAATTTGTTATATTTAGGAATTGAATAGTAGAATGCACATAAAAAGATTTGGACAGATTCAGGTGAACTTGCTTGTTCCGGGGGTTGTTCATATCATATATGAACTACTACTGATTGACAGCACTCACCTCACTGCGATGTACTTGTCTGCAGACCAATGAGGAGAATCCGGCATCTGATTGGAAGCTCTGCAGTGATTGACATTGGTCTAAAATCCCCATGTCCATTGTGTTGTTCTACATACAAGTGTTGCATACGGAGTCCTCATTCGGACACTCGCTATTGTTGCTGTTCTACTTTTACCACCCGATATATATTTGTATCCCTGGTACTCTGTACTCCGCATACAATTTTTGAACCACTATATAGTACATTCACATGTTGATGGCTGTGATATACAACCTGCAGTCATGCAATGCATATCCAAACAGCTGTCAACCCCTCATCCCCGCTGTGAGCAACAACATTCAACGTAGATTAGGATACAATAATTACAAAATAGAAAACATCTTGAGCTAGAGCCCATGTGTTTATTATAGAAGAGGAACAAAGAAAAAGAAAAGCGAAAAAGAAAGGAAGAACAAAACAAAAGAGGACCCAGGGTAAATATCCGAGTAAGTCCGAGGCGCTTACTCCCGCCAATCATACGGAGTTCACTACCTACAACTATCAAAACGAGCATCATAATTCACTTCTACAGAAATACACTATATAGGACTTCGCTAGGTATGCCACCCAGTCTCCATACGGCCAGGTTCAGGGACGGACTCTAATCTCGAGAACAACTTGGGCCATATATATCGGTGTCATGGAAAGCTCAACTTGCCTATGCTTCTTCTAATACAGATAGAATCTGCTCTATTATAGGAAATCACTTTCGCCTGAACTTCCGTAAAAAGTTCACCATGCGACCTCGATCCGATTTGCGGGTCACTTCCACCTTAATTGCATACATTGTAGGAGCATAATATATAGCCTCTAGCTGTAAATGCTGGAGAGACTGTTCTATGTGCCCAAGAGCAAGCTTGTGATGATCTCGCTGAAGATGTGAGGCGGTGCAGATTGATTCGACTCCACGGATATGATAGTCGTTAGATATAGTGCGAGGCGAGGATTTGTCGGGATTTTGTAGGGGACTAGACATGTCTTTCTCAGATTGCCAAGTTATCGTCCTGTGAATGCCTAGTTTGAAGACACAGGATTGAAAGGGGCATAATGTTGACCTACCACCATTGTAATTGTGCCTACAATCCCATGTCCTGTACGAAATAATTGCGAAGTTAACCCTCAACCCGTGCACATGAAGCTTGAGCGTGAATTAACAGATGGCATTCTCTCGAACCTAACCCATAATGCTTGGGGGATAACTCGATCGCTAGGTTTCTTTCTAAGCAAAGAGCCTCCCATAGCGTTCGAGATACGGACAAGCCTTCATAGCGTTGTCCTTCTTTGGCTTTGGTCATAGTCAACAGATGTGGATTTTGAGCGGCATAAAACCCACCTAGAATGGAGACGGTATCTTTAATAATAGTATATTTGCGAATGGAGGTTAGCGTATTGATAAGAAAGCCGTAAGACGGGAGACAGTCCAACGGCAAATGAAAAAGCACGCTCATAGTGGTGAGAGCGGCTTAATACTAAATTCCGGGGCAGTATTCGGGTAGCAGTCCGGTGAATTCGAACAAGAACTGAGTCTATCCAAAATGTGGATGGCGAGAGGCACTGGACCCCTTCCGACCTACAGGCTGTGTATGGCCTTGAGCCAATGCACTAGAAACTCTCGTCAGGATAAGACGGGCCTTCGCGAGGCAAACAATACATACTTTGATATGTTTCTGCGGCAGCACTCACACCGGTGGCTAATGCGCCGTCTATCTTGTGGACCGCACGGTATGTTTCTCAGTGAAGGAGGGGTTACATGGCCAGGTCATCATCAGGGGAAACTCAATAAATGGAACCGATATTCTGTGATACTCTGAGGATTTTTGCACGGAGAGAGGAGATCGCGCAATCATGCTACTACGGCATCATGTCTCTGGGATATGAACCCAGGCCTTCAGAGATCATATCTACCTCGGTCGCTGTCCAGAACAACACAGAATTCAAGGAATGGCAAGACCTTATGACGCCAGCCAATGGGGCAAAGACTGAGAAGCCTATCCAGATAGTTCAGTGGTTGAATGGCAAGGCTGTGTTACCTCGGATCACAATTGATTCCTATAACGACACCTGCAATCATGGCAACGAAGCTCACTCGAGGCTGTATGCTGCCATGGACCATACGGATGTGTTGATGGCAAGTTTTGTGAAATGGATGGCGTTTATTCGCGATCGGTTCGATAATAAGAGTACCAATAAAGAATGCAGCAACATTACCCTAATGCTGTTCGACGAGGTGCATTTGGTGATTGAAGCTGAGGCTGATGAAATTGCGAGTCTCTTTGAGTGGTCTCATCGTTTCGCATTTGGCCAGAAGCTTTATATTGAAGAAGTAGAGTGTAATGTTCTTGTCATTATTTAGCTGTATGTTTTCTTCCATGAATCAGAAGCATAGGAAATTGATATCGAACATTTTCTAGAATAATTTTATGCGTATCCCTAGTGGCAGATGTATAAATGTTGTGATTGTGCCATATGAAGTAGTAATCGCTCGGCTATGACGAAATCAGCCAGGACCCAATATAAGCGGAATACATCCTTTGTCTTCTTCAACCTACCACCTCAATCACTCTATAAATCCCAGCTAGTTCCTCAATTCACCTCAAATTCCACACAAAATGTTCGCCACTCGCCGTGTCGCTACCTCCCTTCCCCGCGCCTTCTCTCAGCGCGCCCTCTTCCACAACACCGCTCCGGCTTTCGTCCAGAAGGGCGACTCCATTCCGGACCTCGACGTCCTGGTCGAAAACTCCCCAGGGAACAAGGTCAACCTTGCCAAGGAAATCAAGGGCAAGGGTGTTATCATTGGCACCCCTGCTGCTTTTAGTACGTCGCTCCGGTTATCTCCCATACCGTGAAGAGTGCGACTGACAGAATAGGCCCGGCTTGCTCGAGCACCCACGTTCCTGGCTATATCAACCACCCCAAGCTTAAAGAAGCTGGTCAGGTTTTCGTCCTCTCCGTCAATGATCCTTTCGTGTATGACAACCCCGCCCGACTTCAATTGAATGATATCAACCTTACTGACCGTAACAGAACCAAGGCTTGGGGAACCTCTCTCGACCCCACCGGCAAGAGCGGCGTATGTCAACTCTTTCTCCATAAAGATAATAAAAAAAAAATCGATAGCTAACTCTGACTAGATCCGCTTCCTTGGTGACCCCACTGGTAAATTCTCTGAGGCCCTCGACGTGACTTTCGACAGCACCTCGGTCTTTGGCAACCAGCGCAGCAAGCGTTATGCTCTTACTGTGGAGAACGGTAAGGTCACTGGGGCTTTTATTGAGCCGGACAACACTGGCGTCAACGGTATGCACATCTCAGATAACCTAGTTTTGAAAATTGCTAATATAAATCAGTCTCCACGGCCGAGAAGGTCCTTGGATAAACGCTTTAGTATAGATTAAATGTACATTCACGTCTTGTAAATGACCGTCTATAACAGTGTAATTATTCATTCAATCATATTCGACAACCATGATCCTGTTGCCAACATTATCCGTACAATATACATTTTTATTCCTCCAACGCCTAACAATGGCATTTATGCAATCCGTCCATACCCAATTCCAACGTTATTGTCAGATCACTGCTGCATCAACGACTGCCACTGCTCCGGTGTGTAGCACTTTGGTGTCCAGGCATGAATAGCTGCAATCTCTTCCTTAAGCGCGGCGTTCACCAACCGATGCCGGGCGAGCATATTTTTGCTCTCAAACTGGGGGGAAACGATAATCGCCATGAATGCCTGACCGCAGCCACCTATCACTCGTCAGCATTTATCCTTTATGCTTTCGTCTCTCCTCTCTTTCATAGACATACCCGACAAATCTTCAATCTCTACATGCTGAGCCTGCAGCTTCTCAATCAACTTGCTGCGCACCAACTCCGCCGTAACTCCAGTACTCGAGTCTGCCATAGCCGCGTCGACGGCCGCGAAAGAGCGCGCGGAAAGCGAAAAGAACGATTTCTTGACCTGGGAGCTGTGGATGGGGGCGCGGAGAAGATAGCGGCAACTTCTGCGGAAAATGGTAGTGCTGCGGGAGAACATCAACGCGGTCTATTATTAAGAGAAAGAAAGAAAAGGGGAGAAAAGAAAAGATAAGGGTATGAAAAGTAAGGCAGTAAAGATGCTGTTATCGGATACCGAATTCCAATTGAGAGAATGACGGAATTAATCATCCAACGTCGGTCCGTTGCTTACCGTTCATATGCTGGTTTTTATTGGTGAATATGATCGTGGGGTATGTGGCTGGTGTTGTGGCTTTGAGTTCTACAACAATCGGCGTCATCTTTTCTTCCCCAGATATCAATCTTCTCTCTACGTGGTTTGTCTATTGATGCCTGTCCTGCGCACATTGCGTCGCTTATCCATCATGGCATCATCATCTCCCACTTACTGCTCGCCTTTTACACGGGCAGTAGTGAACTCCATGAGAAAACTGTAAGCCTCTTGTTGAAGCTTGAGCTTGACATTGACTGACAAGATGAGATAGCTATCCTGAAGTACTGGCGGATAAAAGCTGGGACAACACAGGCTGTACGCAAATCACATTCCCCCAATGGCACATCACATAAAATACTGACAGCAGCAGTACTCCTCGAAGCCCCCTTCAACCCCTCCCAACACCGCCCACGAAACTCCGTCCTCCTAGCCATCGACCTCACCAAAGCCGTCGCTGATGAAGCCATCAGCCGCAGAAACTCAGTGGTTGTGGCCTACCGTATGCCCCTCCCACCCATTACCACCCACCAAATATCAACCCGCTAACAGATCACTGGCAACGGCAGACCCAATCATCTTCCGCGGCCTCAAATCCCTCACCCTAGATGACCCCCAACAAACCTCCCTCCTCCGTCTCGCCCAAGCAGGAATTAGCGTGTACTCCCCGCATACAGCCATCGACGCCGCACCAGGTGGAATGGGCGATTGGCTCTGCGATATCGTAACGGGATGCTTCATCTCGAAACCGCATGAATTGCCCCCGGCGCCGGCAGAGCAGAAACCGATCCCGCAGCTCTACACGCAACCGACATACCCCCAGCCTACGGGGATCACCCAAAGCCCGCCGCAACTGAAGCATACTCGCAAGACGATGCACCCTTCTCAGTTTGCACCTGAGGGTTGTGAAAATGCGGGTATGGGCCGTCTCGTTACGTTCTCTGAATCGCAGCCGTTGTCTACGATTATCGACCATATTGCCGCTGGAGTGGGTAACCCGGGTGGTATCCCTATCGCCATACCTCAGGGTTCAAGCGTTGAAGACATTCGCATCCGCACCGTTGGCGTCTGCCCGGGGTCCGGGTCTAGTGTGCTTATGAAGGGTGTGAGCGAGATCCCTGATTTAATGTTCACGGGAGAAATGAGCCATCATGAGGCGCTTGCGGCTATTGAGCAAGGGAAGGTTGTGGTTTCGTTGAGCCATTCGAATACGGAAAGGGGGTATTTGCATGCTGTTATGAAGGAGAAGTTGCAGAATGCTTTGCAGGGGGAGTGGGAAAGTGTCAGACAAGAGGGGCTTAAAACTAAGAAGTTGGAAATGTATGAGGATGGGGGGTGTGAGGTTGATGTTAGTAAAGCGGATCGAGATCCGTATGGGATTATGATTCGGCGTATATAACGAAGCCATGCTTATGATTGCTATAAATGTGCATTTACAATACCAATGGAAGAAAATTCTAGCTCAATAACACCCGAATCTCCCCTGTCGTCCTCGGGAACAGCGCCCTCATACTATACTTCTCCTTACCCTCCTCACCTTCACCTTCACTCTCACTTCCACTCCAATCACCACCCTGATTCACAAGTGAGATACCCCTCGCTTCATCCGCCCCGATAATCATCCCCTCCACAAACTCAAAGTCCCGACAAAACGCCTCCACAGCTTCCTCAGTAACACTCTTCACAAACCCCGCGCTTTGCACCCTCTTCAAATTGTCCGTGGCATCCATAAGCGCTGACGGTAGGAAATCGTCGAGTTGTTGGCTGGTTGCGATGAGGGAGTTGGGTTGGAAGGCGGAAAGTGTGACTATTGAAGCGAGATTGATGCTTGGTTGGCGTTGATGGGTCTTGGTTTGGGAAGTAGAGGTAGATGGGGAGTAGGGTTCCAGTGCTTCAAGAAGGACCTGAAGACCCGAGGAGGAGAGGAGATAGCTGTGTTGGATTTCGAGGAGATCGATGCGAATGGTTGAGATTGATGTTGAGAGGGGCTGGAGGTGTGTTGCGCTGGCAAAGGGGTAGGCGGAGATGGTTGTGCGGGTTGTTAGGAGGATGTTTGTTTTGTAAATAGTGCTTGCGGTTTTGTCCTGGAGGTCTTCCGCTGAGGATTGGGCGAGTTTGACGAATGGGTCGAGGGCGACGCGCAGTACGGGGGTGAATTGGTTCTCGCCGGGTGTTTCTGTGTCTTCCGCGAAGGAGACTTCGTGGGTTTTCATGAGGGAGGTTAGGCCTTCTAGGGCGTCAAGGAGGAATTGTGGCGCGGAGAGATCTTGCGAGGGGGTTAAGACGGAATGGTCGTTAGAGAGGGTTATTGTTTGTTCGCGCATGAGGGTTTCGAAGTGGCCGAAGGTGAATTTTTCCAGCGTCTGCATTAATTCCACCAGGTTGGAGTGTTGGCCCACTAGTCTGGAGAATGTCGTCCGGTAGAAGGACAGTAGGTTGACGACTTTGAAGCAAGTGACGGGATCGTCATGACCTTGGATGACCAGCTCAACACGCTGTCGTAGAGATCGAGAGACTCCGGTAAGGTTGCGGTTGACGAGGTCACTGAGGGCTTTGCGGCCATCGAATGCAACAGTCTCTTCATCCTCGTCGATTCTAGACCATGGCTCGCTGCTTAAGCCGGCTTGGATGCCCTTTGCGAGTTCCTCTTCGTCGGCCACGAACAGCGCCTCCAAAGCTTCACGCTCAGAGACTGCAGTCGAGTGCACCCATGCCAACATATCCCCAACGTATCGCATAGGATCATGTGCCGAGAATTCGATAGGTTTCACGCTGCGATCACCACCAGCACCAGAAACAGCATCGCTGAGCGCGTAGTGAAACGCTTCAGACAGAATGTAGTCTCGCGCCTCTGCGAAGAAGTCCAAGCAGCTGTGGAACAAAGTAGGCCGCTCAGCCAACACCCGTAGCGCTAGTCGGATCGAGTTGCTGATCCGAGGATCCTCAAGATTTAACGACCGGAATTCCTTCTGAATCCACACGTAGAGCTTTTGATAAGCCGAATTAAGATTACGGGAGCTCTTCTCCATGATCTCCAAGCCTAGTCTTTGGTTTTCCCCTCCAAGCAAAACCTCACAGTCATGGTGTACCTGCTTCACTCTGGCGAGCACGTCGAAGAAATGGTCGTCGATGGGTTCTTCGGCAGATGTCAATGCTAGCAAGTCCTCATTAGAGATTATAAAGTGCTGCGTAAATGCGCTGAGAAGCTCCTGCTTTGTCTCCGTCTCTTGTTTCTGGTTTATCAACGATGTTGCTTCATCCAGCACAGGGGCGGTATCTTGTTTCGCCAGGACGATGTGTTTCCGCATTTCATCACATGTTTGATTCAAGCTCATAATAACTGTTCCAATTCGTTTCAATTGCTGTAATTGTCAGCCAGCTGTTTATTCTCACGAAACCCAGACCTAACTCACCTCCGCGACCTTGCCAAAATCCTTAACAACCTCAGCATTGCAATCGACCACCTCCTTCTGCACGTCTAGCC
The DNA here is from genome assembly GCF_000600275.1 of Aspergillus ruber CBS 135680. Classification (NCBI taxonomy): domain Eukaryota; kingdom Fungi; phylum Ascomycota; class Eurotiomycetes; order Eurotiales; family Aspergillaceae; genus Aspergillus; species Aspergillus ruber. The sequence continues at coordinate 171,793 of NW_024467335.1, read as the reverse complement.
GTAACTGTCTCCGTGTTTCTGCCGTGTTATGAACACCCCTGAGACTCAGTGTCTCCAGCGCATCGCGTATATCCGAGTCCGCGTAGGAAGCCGAAAGGACACTCGTCAGTCTGTTGGAGAGCGCATTGGATCGCTGCGCTGGCGGGGAGAGCGGTGAATTTGCCGGAGAGGAAGCTCGTGGAGACGCATGGCTGAAATTCGCGCCGGGTGGGAAGTAACTTGCCATGTTCGCGTTGTTGAGACCGAGACAGAGAAACGGTGGTTGACAGCTTGATGCTTCCGTGGAGAGAAAGCGGGACCGGATTAATCGCCCCGGTTTATTGATCGGATCAACAACATTCATGGCCTGAGAAACAACACTATTTGGACATATACTATAAACGACAAAGTAATAATAATACATTGAATACTTCAATTGGTATCTTCGCCCAACGGCATCTGAATCGTATCATGGACCCCCTCGTTTCTCCCGCCAAAGCACGACAAGCCGCCATCCAGGCTAAAGATTGGGCCTATGTGAACTCCTGGCTAAGCCGCCAATACGCACCGAAACCCGTTCCCTCATTTGAACGAAACGAAGATACCCTACGAACTCTACTCGCATTAGCCGCAGCCAACGATGTGGCCGACGAGGAAGCCACCCTAATCCATCGCGCACGGGAAGAGGCAGTACAAGGATTCAAAGTGCGAGAAGAGGCGGAAGACAAGCATAAATCAGAACTACTTGACGAGGTTGAAATGTGCCTGGATGATAAAGGGAGGCAAAATCTGGACGATCTGGCAGAGACAACCGTCGTGTTGGGGGCATTGAGCACGGAGACCACCGATCTCGGACAGTCAGTTATCGAGCTTACGAAGGAGGAATTCGATACTCGCGAGCAAATCTCGAAGGTGGGTGCTTTACAGAAATATTTGGAAAAGGAACTTGTTGCGCTGCAAGAGCAGCTGGAGACGCTCAACTCTGATGAAACCCACGATACGTCCTCGGAATTGCCAGCGTTGACGGCAGAATGGACCAAGAATACGAAGCTACTCACAGCGAAAGTGGGAGAATATCGGGACAAAATCGCGTCACTTGAGAGGAATAAGCATAAAGGGGTTACAATCGAGGGGTTGATTGCTGAAGAGAGGGATGTGCTTCAAATCAAGGAAACGGTCGAGACCTTGGAAAACCGGGTCCGGATGTTCCTTGATTTGTCCGGGGATATACCAAGTGCTCGAGCCCAGTATCGACAAATAGAACACGAACTGGAACAACTCATCCAACAACGGGATTCAATGCTCGAGCAAAGAGAATAACACTACTACGTGATGCGGCTGAACATGAACAGTGATCAGTACGAATTATTCATTCATTATTAAAACACGACAATGGTATCGTCAACTCGTAAGAGTCATAGGCCTAATTATACACATTCATAACCCATTCTCAATTGAGAGAAATTACTTGTTGCCGCCAAGTCCCAGGGTATCCTTGACCTTGTCGCCACTGCAACTGAGTTAGCATCTGTCTCGAGGTCGCGCACATCACAGCTAAACTTACATCGACTGACCGGCACCGCCGTGGTGTTCGTTGTCATGGACACGTTGGCCCTTGTCCCAAGCCTCCTGGGGGGCAGACTTGTCCTTGTCGGACTGGGCACCACGAGTGAAACGGTCAGTGGTATCGGTGACGGTCTCCTTGGCCTTGTCCTGGGTGGACTTGGCCGAGTCAGGAGTGATCTCCTCCTTAGCCTCTGCTCATTGTTAGTAGCTGTGTTTTAAGGGTCGTCGTGGGAAGAAACATACTAGTTGTGAAGTCCTTGCGGCCGTAGTCAGACATTATGATGGTTGGTTTGAGTATTATTGATCTTGAAAAGGTAGAATATATTGTTTTGTTCAGAGGTAGAAGATGTTGTTGATGGATTGGAAGATGCAAGGAGCGAACAAAAGCACCCTTATATACCTTCTGATTCTCCCCTTGAAGCCAAATATTGTACCATGACGTCGTAGAAAATTCCGGAGTAATGCTTCATTCGAAGCCTGAACAGGGAATTCCAAGGTAACAACACCATCGCGAACCAATGAAGATCATACTACATAGTGAATAGGTGAACCGTGGATGACGTTCGAGACCAAGTCCCAAATATACAGTGACGTCGTGATGGCGCGCAGAGCACGTGCAGTATTATGATATAACCGAGACTAGTCTGTAAGGGGTTAGTGTAATTAACTTGTCTAAATTTGGAAGTTGGTTCGGATTATTTGTTCTCACACCTCCGTTAAACTAATCTACTTTGGGACGGATTATTCAGACTCTGTATATAAGGCGGTGAACCACGGCAGAATAGAGACAGTTCACCGCCATCGAGTCATTATCTCCTTCTTTCTCCAACTCCAAGGTGTATGGCATCAAGTTTCTGCCTTCAGGTCTCTTCGACCACCATGTTGACTTGTTTTATCTCTTTGATTTATGCGAGTTCTTCACGATCATTTGTCTAGTTATCGGTTTTTCTCGTTATCTCTCGGTACCTCCCTTTTGTTTTTGTCTGCCCCGCATTCAGGAACAGAACGTCTTATCGCAGCCGCGATTTTCAATTTACAGCATTTGCCTTTTTGAGTTATATCATCATCATCAATGCCAGCATCGTTTGCATCCAACTGGGATTTCACTCCGGTGATTAACCTGCTTCGCTCCCCTGCTCACGCCGTCGGTGACTCGTCCATCCCGTCTCGCCACACCGAAGACTATGTCGCTTCACTTGCGGTCGAAGAATTGAAGGATGCCAACAATGACTCAGGCTGCTCGACACCCAAAGATACCAACAATTGGGATAATGCTACACCAAAACTCGGTGACTTCGGCTCTCTGTGGGATTTCTTAGGTCAAGGTACTGCCGTTGCTTCCGCAACCACCACAGCCGAAGATCGTCAAGATTCCGAGTCTTCGAGTACTACCCCACGTCCACGGTCCCCACAACCATCCACACCAATCAAGATCCTTCAGCGGCCATCACCTAAACCTGACAATCCTGAAGTTTCAATCAAAGATACCCCGGGCATTCCAAGACGGGTGCTCGTCCCTAAATCTCGCAGGAATAAGCGTGAAGTCGGTGTGGAATCCGGCTCAGCCAAAGAGCACAATACTCAGAAAGCCACGCTTGAGGCTACTTCGTCTGACAGTACTGCGGAGTCGGACGGCGTCTTTGATCCTCCGCTCTCGAAGAAAGGTGTTACGTCCTCCGCACAGCCTGCGAAATCAGAGCTATGCGATAGCCCACCGTCCTCTTTCGATGAACTCGATGGCGCCCTGACTTCTGAGACTATCAAAAAGTCGCCTGAGAGTGGTGCGATTCGTATACAGTCAAACGTATACAAATCAGCAGATGAGCGGAGAGATGGTCTCCATTCCAAGTTACTCAGAAAATTTCCAGACTACGCAGAAACCCGGCCAGTTCATGTTTTTGTTGACATCTCCAATGTAAGTTTCCCAGGCAACTACAACGTATCAAGCACAGTTACTGATGTGTCTCAAGATTATGGTCGGATTTCATGACTCAGTTAAAGTGTCACGGAACATACCCATAACAACCCGAATTCGCCGTCTACCGCTGTCGTTCAAGAATTTCTCATTGATTCTGGAGCGTGATCGGCCTGCAGCCAAGAGGGTCTTGGTAGGCTCAGACCGCTTTCCAGCGATCGACGAAGGAGAGAAACTCGGCTACGAAACAAACATTTTGGATCGCGTTCACAAAGCGAAACAAATAACACGCCGCCAGGTCAAGTCCAGAAAGAACGCGCGAACAACCTCCCAAGAAGCCGTCACCAGTTCTGAAACGAACGAGGCGGCCCAGCGATGGGTCGAGCAAGGTGTGGACGAAATTCTACACCTCAAGATCCTAGAGTCTCTCCTGGATACGGACGAACCGGCGACGATTGTCCTCGCCACGGGTGATGCGGCGGCAGCTGAATACTCGGGTGGCTTCATGAAGATGGTGGAGCGGGCTCTGCAGCGAGGCTGGGCCGTTGAACTGGTGAGCTTCTCGCAAGTGACAAGCCAGGCTTATCGGCGGAAGGAATTCCGGTCGAAATGGGGAAATCGGTTTAGGATGGTTGTGTTGGATGATTATATCGAGGAGCTTTTGGCGATGTGATGGTTTATTTTGATCTAGTTTGATCATTAGTTATCGGAGTACATAGATCAGGCAGGCCTTGACTATCAGATGCAAAGGCGGAAGATTTATCTTGTTCATGTCTATACAGGGCGCGAATTGTTCTTAGTTACCATACTGTTCACGTTTTATGTATCGCACAAGCAGGCCTTGCTACACCAATCTACATCTCACACATTGCGAATTCTTTTATGTCGAACATTGCTCGAAAGACTCAAGTATCATAACATTTATGCTAACCAATCAAGCAAGCCAAACCTGAACCAAAAACCAATACTCCCCACCAAAACAACCAAACCAGACCAGACCAAGTAAACGTAACGTAACGTACATAAAGCATCAAAACGTCAACGTCAACATCAACATCAACACAAATACATACAGTACAACCAGTCCACAATCTACTACCACAATCATACTTTTAACCACATCGCAACCACAATCCAAATAACAGATGATGAAAAAGTCAACCCCCTCTCTCCCCAAAATTCTTCGCCCATTCCTCATACGCCTTCAATCCCTCCTGACTAACACTCGGTCTAATAGCGTACAAACTCGCCTCGAAATCTGCGAACCGGATCGGCCGGATCTGGTCCATGGGCGTGTGCAGGAGGGCTTCGCCGAGGTTGCGCAGGGGGCCCATGGCGGCGTCTTTGGCGAGGGCTGTTATGTCGCTGCCGGAGAAGCCTATATTCATTTATTAGTATACGGTTTTGGGTGATGGGGAAAGATAAAAAGGGGGAATACCTTCTGTAACCTGGACGAGAACCTCGATATCATCATTGCCTAGTTCGTAGACTTGATGGCTGAGGAGTTTGCGTATCTGCTGTTCGCGCACGCCCTGCTCAGGAAGTGGGATATACTGTCTTCTCACGAACCGGCGTCGGGCAGCTTCATCGATATCCCAGGGCATATTCGTAGCAGCCAGGACAAGAACACGACTTGCGTCTCCGATTTTTTTATCCGCTTTCCCTTGTTCGCGCCCTGCAGCTGCACGTTGTAGATCGGACCATTGGATTAGGAATTCTGTCTTTGAGCGACGGGATGCTTCGTTTTCTGCTCCTGATGATCGCGCGGATAGTAAAGAGTCGATTTCGTCAACGAATATGATTGATGGGGCGAGGGCTTTTGCGAGGCCGAACAATGCACGGACGAGCTTTTCGCTTTCGCCGTGCCATTTGGATGTTAGTGTTGAGGCGGATACAGAGAAGAATGTTGACTTGGACTCCGTAGCTACAGCTCGTGCAAGCATTGTTTTACCCGTACCCGGTGGTCCGAATAAGAGCATGCCACGTGCTGGTTCGCGGAGACCAGAAAATAAATCTGGACGCAGGAATGGGTAGACGACGGCTTCTTTGAGGGCTTTCTTTGCGCCTTCGAGTCCTGCTATGTCGTCCCAGTGTACCTCATCGCCACGGACGACAATGTCGTTGAGAATCTGGCGAGCTGCCATAGTGTCGACGCCTTTGGGGAGTTTGCTCATGACATCCATGATCGCGTCATCTTCGTCTTCGTACTCGCCCTCATCGTCTTCTTCGTTGTCCTCGTCTGCATCTGTGGATCGAGGGCCGGGTGACTCGGCATCACTCGACGGTGGTGTCTCTCTTCGGACCTGCGGTTTCCTTCGAATCGCCGGATCTGAAATATCCATCCGGTCCATTGAACCAGACAGTCCTGCGTCTTTATTTTCAGTTGAAGTGGGTGTGATTCGAGTTCTCGATACGGGGTGGCCTGTGCGACTAGACCTGGGCGTTCCGGAACCAGACGCTGCGCCATTAAGCCTTGGTCGAACAGGAGCCTGCTGCGACGTCCTCAATTCAGCCGGTTTGGGTTTAACCGAAGGCTTTGGCGAGGAACGCGGCACAGACCCCGAGGAATACGACCGCTCGCGACTCGCAGAATAAGGACGCGCATTACCGGACCCGGCAGATGAGATAGTCACCGGAGTCTTCGCAGGGGCTCGTCGTATAGCTTGGTCAGACGTCCGCGGAGTGCTCGACTCGGTGTCATCAGCAAACGTCCTCCTCGTCGGCAACTCCTCCCCTGACGAATATCTCGAGTCCGATACGCTAATCCTCGACGATACTAGTGCCGCATCACTGGCTCCTCTGTCCGACGACGATGGTGACCGATAGTTACTATCCCACGCTAAGCCCGCAGCGGCCTGCGAGGCAGCCGGCCTCGAGTCCCGTTCCGGACTAGCTCTAGGACTACTGGCCTTCTTCTTGGCCTGTTTTTTGGGATCCTTCTTAGGATCCTTTTTGGGATTCCCTTTGCGCAATGTCGATAACATGGGCGGTATATTGTCCGGTGCTTTTCTTTCCGGGCTCGAGGTACGCGATTGCGACGGGGGCTTTGGCTTGTTCTTGGGTTTGCTAGAAGAGTTGGATAGGACCCGGGATGGCGGTGAGACTGCAGATGGTGTTGTGTTCGCGTGTCGGGGGCCGATCGACTCGGAACTGATCCTGGTTTGAGGCTGGGGCCGACCCGGTAATGCGGGGGGTTTGGATAGATCGGCGTAGTGAACGGCGGGGATGGTACCGTCACCAATCCAGCCGGGCGTGCGATTATGATTACTAGTAGTATTCGTGGGCGAAGTCGGACTTTTGGAGGAGAATTTCCCCTTTAGCGACGATAACCCGGTAGGACTTATAGGTTTGCTGTTGCCGTTGCCGTTGCCGGTACCGTTGCCGTTGGTTGCTGGATTGTTGCTGTCTTTTTGTGCTTCTTTCCTGCTTTCACGGAGGGCTTCGAGGAGATCAACGCGTTCTCGACATTGAGCCTCTAATTGACGGATGGAGTCTTGGAGGGCCTTTTCGGTTTCGGTTCGCGGGGTGTAGGTGGCAGACAGACGATAGGCATTATGATAATTGATAGTTTCGAGGGCGGAGCGCCAGGATCTCAGAGCCTCTGCTTCATTGTTCTAAACCATTGTCCAGGTTAGCCAAGGCGAAATGTGATTCCGTGTGGAAGTTAGAGGTCGGAGAGAGAGTGTGTGTGCGTGTGTATGTGTGTGTGGGAGTGACGGAGCCAGTGACGAAAGACGAGGACGAAAGGAAGGACGGAAAAGACAACTCACTTTGCCTTCGAAGTAAACGGCGGTTGAGCACGTGAGATAGCACTCATCGTAGGTCTTCTGTAGCGAAGAGGTGGTTTTGGCCATTGCGATTGAGCGAGCTGTGGTCGTTCTCAGCGAAGTTGGTTACCTCGGCACCCGCCCGCACCAGCCATAGATCGACAGATCCAGATAGGGCAGATAGTGATAATCCTTAACTGGAAGGGATTGATCGTGGCTAAACAGGAAAAACTCTTCAAACCGAGGATTGTTGAAGTCAATGAGAGGACAGAATGCGAATGGAGGTAGGAGGGGCGCTTGCGGCGTGACGTCGTTGGTCACCGCTGAGTCGCAGTCTTGGGCGAACCATACTATGTACATAGTGGTAGTACTCCGGCATACGTTTTCGGAAGACATACTTGGAAAGAGATACATATATAGAAGAGAGAATGGACTCTATGCTTAAAATACAAATGGCCTCCAAGAAATCAGCGTTCCAACGCCCGTTATCGGATTATACATTGCAACGAAATGTCAAAAATGCCCAAGATGAACATCAACAAATCACGCCCGGAGAACCCAGATCTCTAATAATCAATACATGGCCAGAATTATAATCATAAATCGGCTGCGGAGGACATCTTAAATCATATCCCTTTTGTCATGACCCGGCTCCCTCTGCCCCCTTCACATCGCTAGAGACAATCCGGGGTCTCGTTCTTCTGCTCATACCCGAGTTCAAGGAAAGGTAGATTTCGGAGGATGAGGGAGGTAGTCAGGGTGTAGGTAACGAAGAGCAGAAAACACAATGCGTCGAACTGATGCGATTGAGCCCACCAGCAACATTCCTCCATTTCTCTTTTTGTATATTCCCTTAACCTCCAGGATCATACCGTGTCTTCACGTAATGCCAACAGTGATGTCATTACTCTCAGTTTCCATTTTTGGCCGAGGTAAGACATGGTGGGTCACTTTTTTTTTTCACTTTTTTTTTGTGCTGACACCGTTGTCGCTCCGCCCAGATCCGTACCGGTACCAAGGATAAAAGAAGACATGTCGCAGATTCGTAGATTCATCGCAATCGGGTTCGTTGAGGGATGTTAGGGAGCATCCTTATACATTTTCCTGGCCCTTGAAGTACGCCTTGGCCATTTCATACGATGTCCTAAGAAATCGGTATTAGCACTATCACCATACCACGGACACGAAAGGAAATAAACTCACCAGCAAATCGCCGTACTGGGCATCGTAGAAATAATCCGCGGCCTCGCACCACGCAGGAACCCACCCCAGCCAAACTGTCGCTTAATAATAGACGCAGCATTAATCAACCCCTTGGCCGACCGTACCTCTTCGTTTTGTGCCAAGCCACGGGTCTGGAGGAGCGTCTTCACGACGTCCAGAGGGGTGGTGAGACCGGCCGCAAAAGCGCCGGCCAAACCACCGGCGATACAATGGGTGAAGGGGTCGTATTCCTGCGACGGGTTCATGACCTTGGAAAGCGACTCATATGCGACGAATTGGGTGGCGGTGAAGGGGACGGTCATGCAAAGGGTGGTAGGGTAGGAGACGTAGAAAGCCTGGAGACCTTCTGTGCGGTAGACAGACCGCGCACATTGGGCGAGGGTCTTGTGCACTGAGCCATGAACCTGCATGCGCTGCTTGATCACTGCGGGTTGTTAGATCGCGCGGTTGGATAGAGCGTATCGGCAATTATGGAATGCTCACCATCAAAAGGGTTCATCAATGCGTCACTGGCAATGGTCGCAGATGCACCACTCAGAGCAGCCGCCAGCGGATGATGCCCTTCGTCCACATTCCCACCTGCGAATTCCTTGACCAGCTCATATGTGCCAAAGTACACCGCGTGGGCCGGTCCAGCACCAACAATCACACTCGAAACACCCTTCCATAGTGTCCTCCAGCCCTCGATCCGGTAAATTGTCGAGACCGCATTTGTCAGACCGGTATAAAGGGCTCCTCCTGAAGGATGTATGATTTGCATGCGAGTCTAGCGAGATGATTAGCAATCATTTCCCCATTCACAAATAATGGATATCGTACCTTCAACAAATCCACCGGATACATAACAGCGTGTTCCTATCCCGCGCGTCAGCACTACCCAGTATTTCCAGCGCAATTGACCATATCCATACCGCTATCCCTGCAAAAGCACCGGCGAGCATATTCCGGCCGAGGCCGTAGTTCGAGGGGAGGGCTTCATAGCTGAATGCGACGTTAGCTTAGCTCAATTGTCACAGTAGACGATTCCTCGACAAGATATCAAGGCGTACAATGCAATTGGCGTTGTGCCAAAAAGAAACAAATTAGAGGGACAACTCAATGGAAACAAAACACAAAAAAGAAAACCGCGGGGAAATTCAATCGGGATATTCTGGGGGCCAGCTGGGGGACAGCAAGCACACAAGCAAGCAAAATGACATACTCGTATTCCTCCCCGGGAACCTGATCTGGGGCTGCCATGGAGAGCTATGAAAGCTCTGTAGCCGGGGACACTGAAGAAAAAAGGGAAAAAGGAAGGCGACCGGGAAGAGCGGAGAGGTGACGGCAACCGAACAGTGGCAGCAACAGGTGCCTGGATTCTTTATTCGGTGGTGGTTGCCAAAAGGGCAGGTTTTCAGGGAATTTTATGAGTGGAAAAAAAAGTTTCCCGGGCGGCGGGAGCGGAGATTCTCTTGAGGTTTCTTGCTGTTCCCTGTTAGAACCGAGTCCGAAGGCCGAGTAGGAGTCGGGGGCCGGGAGAGGAGAATATGAGAGTAATCAGAATATTATTGAGAAAGATTGAGTCGAGGGGAGAGGAGGGAAGCTGGGCTGAGAAGAGCTGAAGAAAAAAAAAAGTATGTGTGGTGAGGGGAGCCAAGTGGACGAGAAGTTGACCGATGATGATCCCCAGCGCCGCCAGTTGGTAGGTGATTTTATGCACGACTGCCAGTGACTTAAATTCCTCTTTAGTTCTTTCCTTTTTTTGTTCTTCTCGCTTATCTTTCTTCTAGAATATCATTGATACTCATCATATAAAATATTTGTTTTTTTCGGTGTTTTCCTGCTTATTCAGTTCTCTGTCCAGACCGAGGTTTCCGATGACGGAGAATTCCCCAGAGTGCACAACTTTATGCTCGTATGGGATCTTATACTGTAGCTCTACGGAGCACTGTCGTCGCTACAGATACAGGGTAAAGAGCCATTCGATTAATTGCTTGGCTCTGAAGCATATCTGGAGCAAAGAAAAAGAAAATAAAACACATACAAGACCCAGTACTACTGTTCTCTGTATGTACAGTCCGCATCTCCGAACAGCGGAGGAATCTCTTATCAGATCGGATGGCCGATGCTCACCACGACTACAAACAGTATCTCCGAATTATCCGAGCCATAAATTGGTCTATCTCATAAATCCATCATGTCCGATCCTCCAGCTCTTGCTTCATAGAATCGCTACTGACACAAGAGTAGAAACACATGGTGTACTGTATACACTCGGCACGGGGCAGACGCCCGACGCGAGACGCCGGTCTGTCCCAAACGGCTCATGGTCAAACAGGCCACGCGGATCTGCATACTCCCGTCTCGTGTAATCTGTAGGTAATGAAAAAGAGCTGTCAAATCAGTGAGATATAGTGCCACCAGCGCCCGCCAAAAGGAACCGAAAACAAACACAACCGCACAGCAATCAGTTATATCAGAAACAAAAGAAATAATAGTGGTAAAATGAGAAAATATGCTCGATCAATGAATACATTCAAGTCCAATTCGCGAATCGGGAAAACGGACAAGATTGATCCGAAATGCAAGAATCATATACGCTGAAAATGTCATTCACATCATGAGAAGAAAATCTTTTCCGCCTATAAGCGGGGGATATAAAGTAGGCCGATGGCAGGCGTTTATCACCATTCCACGTTGAAGGACCACTCGCCTAGGCATCGACATTCGTTAGTCCCAACCCACTACACTAACTAAAAGAAGGAAAGGGCATTACTCACCATCTTTCAGGTTTTCCGCGGTGTCACTTAACAGGATCACCCGGCGCTTGTTACAATACGCCGTCTTGTCCAAGATGTCCACCTTGAGATTCGCCAGCTCCGGCACCGGCTTCTCGAACATCTCACTCAGATTCTCCACTGCCAGTTCCAGGTCCTTCTGGTTGTCCTCGAAGATCTCCGTGAGGTTGTTCCGGGCAAGGTAATAGGCAAATGCGTAGGTCCACTTCAGTGTCTGTCGGCACTGTTGGAGAGCTTGCGACGCAGTATCGAGGAACTGCACTTCAATCCACGAGAGACCCGACTGCGACTGAAGACTGGTCATCTTTTTCTCGGTCTTCAGATACAGATCCCGATCCAGCTTCGCAGATTGCTCGTGGTTGGCGTATCGGTTATAATAGTGTAGATACCGTTCCAACGATGCGCGTGACCGGGCCTGCTCTGTGCGAGCCTCAGATCCAGACTTCTCTTCGAATCGGCTGCAGTTGTACCAACTCGTGCCGTGCTCTGACCAGAGACCCATGCACATCCAGCAAAATTCGTGTTTGCATTTGCGGCATGTCATATGATTGCAACCACCGTTCTTCTCGATAGTCGAGTAACATTTGGGGCACTCCTTGGTGTTGGCGGAGATCCAGTTGGCCGTTTCCGAATCATCTTCACATTTCTTGAGCCACTTCTTCACCAACGCACAAGGTGTTGGTTGGTGGTCGTTGAGCGTACAGCCAAAGCAGAAATTATGCTTGCACCCGCATTGCACGGTGGGCACGATACGGTTGAGTTCCCGTTGTCTGATCGGACAATCAACCGCATATTCGCAGTTCGGAGCCGGGCACCATCTGAGATTCTCCTTGTCGTCGACATAAGTCCGGGTCAGGAGCGTATGATACCTATCCTTGAGATCCTCTGTAACAAGCAAGCTCAAGCTCTTCGAATCCACAATCATATGGCAGCTATCTCCCGGACACTCGATCCTTGCTGCCTCCCCTTCTTCACGAATCTTCTGGCCCAAGTAATGTCGATAGCAATCCACGCAAAAGCGGTGCCCGCATCGCATCGCATACGTTTCCAGGTCATCTCCATCCTCGCAGCAAATGTCGCACATGAATCCCGATACCGCCTCCGTCTTTGCTGCATTATCGAAATTTGTCCCAAGACCCGCATCTTCCAGTGTCTTCTCAGGGCGGTCCATGTAAGATTCGATCACCTTCTCCCGATTCCATCGCCCATATCGCAATAGAATAGCGCACGACTCCGGTGGCAGGCCCAAGATCGACGAGACCTCGTTAATCTGTACATTCTGCTCCCGCTCGATGTCCCCCGGATCTAAGACCTTATGGTCTACTTCGTATGGCTTTTTCGTCTGCCCGATAATGTCCTTGTCTTGGGAAAATCCCACGTCGATATCATCACCGAAATCTAGGAAACGCAGCAACGTCAGTATGGGGGAAATATGACATATATAAGATATACGCTTGCAACATACCATCCATGCTTTCAATATCGCTTCCTTGGTCATCTAGGAAGTCCGCGTTCGAGGACGCATCGCTCATGAAATCATCGTCCGAATCCATGCTGGTGGTCGCAGGCGTAGCCAAATCGTACCCCTTCTTCTTATCCTTATCAGAAACCGGGATTTTCCTAACAGACGACGAGTCCGAGTCTGATTCTTTCTTAACCGGTTCGACTTTGCGGACCTTTGCGGAGCTGGGAGACGAGCGTCTGGAGGTGGCGTTTTGCGTACCGACGGCGACGGGAGGCTCGGTGGCGGCGGTGGTGTTGTTCGCCGCCTCGGCCGCCTTCCTCTTTCTCGTTAGAGGAGGCGTGGTGAAAAGCGTGTAGTGGTAAGCTGAGATGTGCTGTAAGAGTAAGGAAAAGAAGAAATTAGCCTCGAGGTAATAGACCGTCGAGACTGTTTCTCTTCTCCCTTTTCTCCTGATCAACACACGTCACAGCCTACCAAAGGGGGTTTCCCGGGTAAAAGATAAAAGAAGGTAAAAGCAACAGAGCTGAATAGAGAAATAAAAAATAATCCCCAGCCAACTGTTGCGAACGAGGTTGTTGGGAGTCAGAGAGGGACGTTGAAGAGCGAGGATCGAAAAGCGATGAGCAAAGGGCGGGACGTCACGGGAGCGGGGACTTAGAAGTCTTGGTCTATAAGGAACTCGGATAACGATTGAGCCTCACGGTAAGTACCCTTAATAGATCGTATTATCGCCACTTGGTGTTGGTCGATTGGCAAACCACGCCTGTTGTCTCCTGAGGATAGACTCCGCTGTGGGTGTGTGGAGAGAAAGAGAGAAAAGAAATAGTGCAGTAAAAGATGCCAGTGATTAAATAGTGGTTCTTTAAAAAAACGCCTAGTAGGCCGCAGGAAATGCCTATTGTATCTTCTGGCAGCAGATGAGCAATCATTTCCAATCAGCCCATGTCACGTGTGATCAGTCAGCTGACACTACTGCAGCTCAGCAACTGTTAGATCCATATCGATGATGGGGGTTGACCTATCCTAGAGTCTAATGTTGATGTACATGGAAAGAAGTCTATTTATTCTTATTAAGAACCTCTATTAACATAAAACAGAAAAAAATATCACAGAAGAGCAATCCCAGTAAACGCCCTCGAATCCTCAAGATACAACCTCTCCTTACCCTTCCCCTCCAAATCACACCGATAAACACTACCTCCCAAATCGGTCAAATAAATATGCCCCCGCTCAACATCCAACTTCAAACCAATAGCCTCATTCAAGTTCCTTGTAAGAATCTCATATTTCCTCTCCTGCACCTCCGCAGTAAATGAAGCAGAAGCTGTCATGGTTGTCGTTGGCATGCCCGACTCATCCAACCGGGCCCGGTTCAGCGAGTTTCCAAACGGCACTTCACCACGATCAGTCCAGTATAATGTACTAGAGGCCTCGTTGAATTCGAGATCAATGGGTTCCGGCAGGCCTGGTAGAACGACTTGGATATCATCACGCGAAGTTGCTGACTGGCCAGCAGGCATATCGATGTTGGCGGAGAAGATGCGCCCCTGTCCGGATTTCGAGTATCCCTTTTGCGTCCAGAAGAATTTGCCCAGCGACGGCGCAACGGTGATTCCAACGCACCATGAAGACACATCAGGTGGCGTGGTAGGTTTACCATTCAGAATCAAAGCCTCGAGTTCAGATCCGTCAAAGTTACACCGGTACACACCCAGACCCTCACGGTCACAGAAGTAGACCTTCTTCGCGGTCTCGTCCAAGGTCAACTGCTTCGGTGTGTTCACTTTCCCAGGTGCCACGATGGTCTGCACATCAGTACCATCCAGGGCGGACGAGTAAACCGCTCCGTCCCATTTCCCGGGAAAGCCCATGCAGGTCCAGAACATGCGTTGCCTGGCAGAGTCGACAGCGATGCCATCCGGGAGGACTTGGCTGGGGACTAGGACTCGTAGTTGCTTGGTGGTGTCGTTTGGATTGAACTCGAGAACTTGGCCTGCTTGGAGGAGGGGTGGTTCGGCTGAGAGACCAACGTCGAGGACGAGAATTCGGGGGTAGTCGGTCATGTTGATGATCTTCAGAAATTGGGTTTGGTATGACGATATTTGGGTGTATAGTTTAGATTGTAGCTAAGAGAGTCAAAACAGAAGAGGAACTTCACCAACTTATATACAACCCTAGATCTAGTAACCCAGTATGACAGCAGTGCGTACACCGTAGATCATAAATCACAACATCGGCCAGCAATCAATAACCAAGCAAGTAGATCCGGAAGTCCCTAAAGCAAGAAACCTCGGAAGGCAAGCGGATAGCCCTGCGGAATTGCGGGAGTATCTCGGATTCGAGTCGGTGGGCCAAACGCCTCCGAGTCAGGACGGGAAGCCGATTAGCCGGTGGGTTTGATGCAATCAGATCAGGTTAACTTGGGACTTTGTGAGTATTGTATGGTACATATCAAACATTGAACCTCGCAGTCTTCTTCGTGTATAGTTTATCCATAATAGCGTAGTTAGTGCTCACATTATGCAGTAAGTATGCTTAGTGAAGTGACCCGAGTGCCTGGTACTAGGGCTTCTTTGGACGTTCCAGAAACATTCCTGAGTGGATCCGGTGGGGCGTTACTTGTAATTAACATACGTCATGTATTTCCGACCTTGGAGCGGAACTTCGCTTCCTCGGATAACATGCGGAGCGCTACTGATGCCTTATTCCGTCGTATTGTTCTAGAAGAGTAACCCTGCTCTATAAACAGCTGGGATCCCGGTATCTGATAGCCTGTTAACTTTCATTGTATCACACAACGGAACATGGCTGCTACCATAAAAACAATCGGCATTGTCGGCACCGGTGTCATCGGCGCCAGTTGGACAGCCCTATTCTTGTCCAAAGGATACAAGGTTATCGTGACAGACCCTGCTCCCGGTGCAGAGGAAAAGATTCATGCCTATCTACAGAAAGAATGGCCGACATTGTCCCAAATCGGACTCGTACCCGGGGCATCATTGGAAAACTACCAATTCGTCAAGAACATTGACGAGTACCTCGGAGAGGTAGATTACATTCAAGAGGTTGGTCTCTATGCCCCTTGTTAACGTGAAGAATATTATGTCAACATGCGCAGAATGGCCCCGAGCGCCTAAACATCAAACGCCCCCTCATCGCCCACCTCGACGCCAACACCCGGCCAGACATCACCATCGCATCCTCATCATCTGGCCTTCCCTCCTCGCAATTCGTCACAGATTGCACTAAGAACCCATCTCGCATTCTCATCGGCCATCCGTTCAATCCACCACACCTTATTCCCCTTGTCGAGGTGGTTCCCCACCCGGGTACAAATGCGGAGACGGTCTCGGCCGCGATGAACTTCTACAAAGGACTGGGTAAGGATCCTGTGCTTGTGAAGCAGGAGACCCCAGGATTTATCGCCAATCGCCTTCAAGCGGCTGTCTGTAATGAGGCTTATAGTCTTGTTGAGAGGGGTGTTATTTCTGCCGAGGATCTGGGTAAGTCCTCCCCCATCTCCCCTAAGACTTCAATGGACTAACGAGGCAGACAAAACAATGACATCCGGCCTCGGTCTCCGCTGGGCAGTGAACGGTCCCTTGATGACGAATGTCCTCGGTGGTGGTCGAAGTTTCCGACACTTCATTGACCAACTCGGGCCTGCAGTGAAGTCTTGGGGTGATGATATGAAGCAGTATGATTTCGGGCATGAGCCGGAGAAGAAGGAGAAGGTGACTGAGAGGGTTGAAGAGTATGTTGGGGGTGTTGATTTGGACGAGGTTGAGAGAGGGAGAGATGAGTTTATTCTTAATTCTATCCAGTTTAAGGCTAGAGGTAACTAGATAGCTTTGACACCATTTATTTGTTCGTTCATTGATGAATATTCCTCGGGATGTCATTTCTCTACCGAGTAGTAAGGCGATAATTTGTCGGTATACAATAACGTAATTCCCGAGCCACCCATCCATTTTTTGGCGTCTCTATGCATTCTCCCATCTTTAACCACCCACCATGCCACCAAATCGCTCTCGATCGAACCGAAACTCGCGGGAACAAGAGGGACGCATCTTATTAGTTATAGAAGCTTTTAAAAAAGGAGAAATCAGCTCAATCCGTGAAACAGCACGTCGATTTAACATACCGCGTTCCACCCTTTCTGATCGCCTTAATGGCCACCAATTTCGCATTGAAAAACGCGCCAA